>NW_010395158.1:0-3997 GCF_000710305.1 Buceros rhinoceros silvestris
ACCCCCGTGGCCCCGCGGAGACGCGCCACGCACAATCCATTCGTTAAACCAGACATGAAAATACAGGATCCAGAAGAGGAAGGTAATAAAAGATTCGTTCGCTGCCAGTGCTCTGATCCCCTTGCCGTAAAAGTCGGTGGGGACCCAGACATACTGGTGGGCAAGGAGAGGGGGAAGGGAAGCAGCAGCTGAAGGTTGAAGGAGAAACAGGAGGAGAAACAAAAAAGCAACCCCCTTCCTTCCCGAGGAAATGCCGACTTCTCCCTCCTGTCCCAGCAGCACCAGGTGAGAGGCTGTCCCTGCCCTCTCCCTCCTCAGGGTGGGGGCACCTGGTCTAGCTTGGCCTGGGGCTGAACCGGGCCTCCCGGGTTCACCGGGGAAAGGCGAGGCTGCCGAAGCTGTCATCCGCTTCCCACGCACAAACGCGTCAGCCTCACCAAAGTGGTGGTATTTTTGCGAGGGAGCCACTCAGGACTTCTGTCACTTAATGCGTGCCCGGGCTGCCGGCAGCTTAGCCTCTGGGACAAGGCAGGGATGTCTTTGCCAGAGGCCGGGGCTCTTCCCTGTACCCTCGCTTATTAGGTTCATTTTATACAACTGTATATGCATATACACACACACCGCTTGCACATATATATACACGCTCACATATACAGTAGCGTAACTCCTGCCCCTGACACTTACTAAAAGGCATTTTGGGTGCTTTGGCTCTGAAGCTTGTCCCTGCCTTAGACTCCCTACCCCATCTCTCCTCCCGCCGAAGCTCCCACCTTGAGCCAGGGCTCAAACACTTCGGCACGGGTGAAAGGGGAACTTCTCTTCGACAGCCCCATACGGCAAGTAACGGTTTTCTGGAGTGGGTGATGGGTTCCTCGTCTCCTATGAAGGAGAGGGGGACTGTTCACCCATCAGTAGATGAATATGAGAAAATGCTCCAACTCGAGCGTCTAGAACTTCACGATGACTCGGCTCGCACGGAGTGGTCTTTAGCCAGCCTCCTTGGTACTCAGTAAAATAAACATCTTCCCGCAAATGTAAGGATACATGTTCTTGTGTGCGCACAGGGTCCACAGAACTGTAAAAGCTGTTCCTAGAACTGAGCTAATATTCATCTCCGCACATTTCCTCGCCAATACACTTCCTTAGAGATACAGTCTGTGATGTATGCTTGTGGGTAAAGATGTTTATTTGCACACATCTTTAGCTGCTATGTCTAGAGGTGTATTAATCCTATATTCAGAGCTACACATTTCCGAAATACAACATTTTGAGAAGAAAAACCCCAGAACAAACAGTTCTACTGCAAAAGAATGGAGCGATCACAAACTGTAGGCATTAATAGGCACAAAAGTTGGGGGGTTGCCCACATGTGTGACAATTATAGATCGGCTCATGGTCTAATTCAAAGTCGACTTGCACTTAACATGCACCTAACTTTTAAAATTGTAGCAAATGAAATGTATTGTGAATTAACTTTAAAAGATCTGCAATTTTGTCTTTCTTTCTTTTTCTTTCTTTCTTTCTTTCTTTCTTTCTTTCTTTCTTTCTTTCTTTCTTTCTTTCTTTCTTTCTTTCTTTCTTTCACTTTATTTCTGAGTCTATTTCTGCTGAGTTCTAGCAGGAGGTAAATAAGCACATCTCAGACCAGAGGCTTTCCTTTAATTTGAAATTGGTGAAAGGACAACACTTAAAAGCACTGCTTCAAAGTGCGTTTAAAAGTAAAGAAGTGGGAGAGGCAGTGGGCTGTTTTTCGCCATGGTAAAACTTTGAGAATAATCTCATAAAATGGCTTGAAGGAATCCTCTGCTTCTGAATTGTGCACTGGAAAAGGAAAGACTCAAATGCTTTATTTCGATTCAGAATTGCAAAGAAACTAGAAAAGGGTGGCTAGATAGGTACTTGCTCCCAAAACTTTCAGTGAAAAACTCACTACCCGTACCTCAGTGTCATATAAAGTTCTGGTTTGGCAAACCCAGTAGACGACACTGAAACAGATCAGCATGATCCAGGAGCACAAATAACAAACACACCCGAAATTCCTGGTTTGGTTTCTCTACAGTGTCAGGATTGGCAACTCTCACGTTTTATCAGTTACCAGATTTTAATGTGAGGAAGGAAGCGGTTCCATTATCTAAATATACCCAATTGTTCGCGAACAGATGATGGGCAATTTGATCTGCTCTGTCTAATTCATCAGTACAGATAAGATAAGAAAGAAAAGGCAGTCAGATATCACCAAAGGGGTTAATATTTAAAAAGATTAAATGTCAGTTATTTTACCGAAGAAACGTTTCGGTCTGTGTTTTAACCTTCTCATAAAAGGATCCTTCATTCTGAAGGACACTTCGGTTTTGGTTTTGTTTTTCTTTTGCTTTTTTGTTTTTGATAGGCCTCGTTTAAATAGGGAATATTTATTTTTACGGCATACATGCTTGAAGTGCCTTTCTTATGAATCCCATTATGCCTTTGCAAAAACACAGGGAGATGAGTTTCTCAGGTTGTGCTAAAAAGCCATCAGTTCCGTGTTGCTCATAATATCTACATTATTCAAAATATTCTCCACTACCTACGATTTCCCACTTTGTTAGAGTCACAGGATGCATTGCAAAAAACCTCAGGAAGGGCCCACACAGTCTCTAGCTGTTCCCCAGCGTGGTTTTGTTTATACGGAAATTTGCATTTGAATCTCTAGAATAAAAAACTTGACGAGTCTAACTTTTTTCCTCTCCTGTCTATCTATGGTGAAATTACTTAAAAACATATCAAATGTCTTTTCACAATTTCTCCTCTTCTTGCCTCTGTCAGATTTATAAAGTTAAAAAAAAAAAAAAGGAAGAAAGAAATCTAACCGAAGAATTAAAAAACGTAAATGGCGTACCTGATATAAGCCTTTTAAATCTATGGTGAAATTACTTAAAAACATATCAAATGTCTTTTCACAATTTCTCCTCTTCTTGCCTCTGTCAGATTTATAAAGTTAAAAAAAAAAAAAGGAAGAAAGAAATCTCACCGAAGAATTAAACAACGTAAATGGCGTACCTGATATAATCCCTTTTACAGTAGGTTTTGCCATCCCTAACAAAGCACGTACAGGTCTCGTCCAAATACTGATTACACTCTGCACACTTCAAACACGCCGCATGCCATTCCAAATCCGGAGAAACCCTCAGAATATACTGATCGTGAATTTGATTGCCGCAACCAACACATAGGGAAATCAGGCGTTTTTCTGAAATGAAAATAAATACATGATTGACTAACCGTTTACTCTCCTACAGAGATAAACACACTTTTAGTGTCGTTCTCTTATAGGGCGTACTCTGGGAGTATTGTTCGGGTTTTTTGTTTGTTTGTTTGTTTGTTTGTTTTAAAGAGTATTACACTTTTGGATGGTAATTGAAGCGTGCCGTGAAAACCTCGCCTTGTTTAGAAAGGAGGCGGAACATATGTTAAAATGTAGATGAGAACGGTCTTCGCGGTGAAGGACCTTATTTCGCAAGACTTCCACGGAATCAAAACTCCAAACTCCCTCGTTGTTGTATTTTTTATTTTATTGTTTGCTTGTTTGGATTCCTTGCTTTACGGGGAGAGCAACTCTATGTTTGATTTAATTTTTTAATTGGCTCTGACGATGAACGCGTGGCTGAGTGCGCTTCCTGCTCAGCCCTTTGCCACAGAGGAGAGGACTCAAGGTTGCTAGCAAGAACAAGCATCATTACGGTTGTCACTTGCTCTCTTTTGCAAGTTTAATGTTAATTCCCCTAGCCGGACTAGGTGCTGTATATTCAGACAGCCTCACCGCGGTCTAGCCCAAGGAGAATTTAAGGCTCCGTCGTTGGAGATCTCCTTAAAAACCTATCTGCTCCCCAAACTTTAAAAGAGCAGGACCCCAGGCTATTGACATACAAGGCTACGAGGTTAAAACACAGCAAGCATGCAGGCATGGCAACAAAGGCACCTTCTCTACCACTCAAATGAAGTTCAGCTCTTTAGCAGT
>NW_010395158.1:4107-4420 GCF_000710305.1 Buceros rhinoceros silvestris
GCCGTTCCCCTGCCTGAGACGATTACAATAGACAGCACATTTATTCCAACAACGGTAAAAATTCCGCCTTACTTTTTGGTGGGTCTCCCATGTCTCCCATATCTGTAAGAGGGTGTAATGTCCACAGTGAAATGGTGTACGGTTTCGTTTTAAGACCCCAAAGTAGGTTTGAGAGCTGTCGCTAAAAATGAAAAATTAAAAAAAAAAGAAGTACAAGAAGTAATAACAAAGGAAGAAAAAAAAAAAGCGCAAAACAAAACACCACCGGCGTGGGAGATACTGTCAGGGCTGCGGAGAGAGAAGGGGGCGCGCG
>NW_010395159.1:0-16550 GCF_000710305.1 Buceros rhinoceros silvestris
GCCGAATTCCCCTTAATTTATCTGGCTCTATTGCTCCCGTTCCCACGTGGTTCCTCTCCGAGTAGCTCCTGGAGCACCTGGATCTGCCACTCCAGTTGCCACATGGTTCCTCCCCAAGCAGCTCCTCTCGAGAAAATGATTTGGGCTGTCTGTAAATATCATGAAGGATGAGTTGATATTTTATATTTAGGAGAGAATAATGAAATTAAATGAAAAACAAATCTTTACTGGATAATATAAAGTAACTAGAAAAGTAATTTAAATAGACATTTTAAGGAAGAGAAACAAATAACCTTCCTCAAGCTGCTGTACTTGTAGCAGAAACCTTCCCCTTATCCCTCTCCAACAAGAACATTAAAGAACCGTGGAACACAATCAAAAATGGTGTGCATAACTCACATGCTTTTTATTGGCATGCTGCCTTTTCCCACTAGTCATGAAAACTGAGTTAATCAGAGAACTATGGTAGGGAAAAGTTGCAAATACAGCAGTCAAAGTTGTCTCTGCTCACACTTGTTACTGTCATTATCTGTTTTAGTTTTTAGAAGCTGATAGGTGCTGTTCCAGAAAAAGCTCTTAAAAGCTTATGTTTTATTGGAGGGTATAGATTACTGAAGAGTGTTTGTTCACCTAGAGAGGTGGCTAGTTAGAGAGCAATTGCCATTTCTGTCACCTATGTGGACTACAGAGTTCATAGTTAATTGTTAACCAGCTCCTTTAAAAAAAAAAAAAAAGTTAATCCAGCCTTTCAGAGAGGCAGAGCTGTTGTTTTTTTACTTCCTCACACAACATCAGCTGTGCCTGTAAAGAAGAGAGTTCCTTATTGAAGAACACAGCAGAAATACAGAGAACAGCTGTCTATTTCAGTTTCAACTGCCAAATAATTTTTAAGCTGTTGTTTGAGATGCTGCTTATATTTAGAGACTGATTTGCTTTGATTTAGAGTTCTGTTATTTTAAAATGCTCTAAGAAGAGTACCAAGGGTGTGCGTTTGTTGTTGTTATGTAGATATATGCTAAAGTATATATTTTTTGCTATGATTCATAGGTGCAGGTATATTTTCTAACAGGTGGTGTCTGGAAGTTACACATACTGTGGAATGTTTACACATTTTTCAACATTGCTATGGTCTTCCTTTTTTTAGATATTTTTTCTGAGAAATTAGAAGAGTGTTCTTAAACATTTAGTAGGCTTTAGTGGATATTTAGTAGGGTCAAAAATTGTGCAATGTATTTGTGCCATTTTCTAGATAATTTTGAGCAAACAAGCCTTTGGACCACATTTCAGCAGAGTCAAGGCATGATGAAAAAAAAAGAGAGAGCAACCGTCACTTCAAATATTGTTTCAAGATTACCTACTGTTGCAAAAGCAGCTTTATAGCAATCATCTTCACACCTAGAGCATAGAACCCACATGAAGTTCTGAGTGCCATGGATTGCAAGCTTGATCTCTACATAGTGGAAGCCGTAGTTGCTCCAATTTTTGTCTGTAAAGAAAACAGCAAATTAAAATGTACTTGACAGATTTACAGGATCTTCATAGCTTGGTGAGATGCACAAAATTCAGAAGCAAAAGTGGTACCTTCTCTACACACAGCTAAAACTATAGGGCTGTATATTTTCCTTGCAGAATGTTCTGTAAGTTCCTCTTAGGCTTCAATATCATAGTAAATTTGTTATGGAAGAAAAATAAGAAGTGATTGCATTAAGGAAAAATCAAGGCTGAACTATGTGAACAGCTGTGCTTTGTTGACTGGAGTTTTTGAAACTCAAACCCTAAAATATAAATAAGATTTGGGCCTGAGGATACGGTGATGTCAGAAGAAAGACCTGCGAGCCCCTTGTCCATGGCACTTTCATGTAAGAGTCAAATATAATTCATATTTATGTTTTACATCTAGAGAGGTCATCGTTACTCTCTCATCTAATCTTCTGTGAAGCAAAACCTAGGACTTCCAGGACCTGTAATGTAGTTGCAAATGTAATTTCACAGTAAGGTATTGTCATGATTCAGACCCACTGGCAACTAAGCACCATGAGTTGCTCTGTTTCTCCAGTAGAAGAAAATACAATAAAGGGCTTAAGGGTCAAGACAAGGGACAGGGAGGGCATACTCACCACTTAAGGACACAGGCAAAACCCAGACTTGACTAGGGGAAACAAAATCAATTTAATTTAAACCACAAAATTGCTACCAAATCACTAATTGAAATCAGAGCAGGACATTAAGAGAAACAACCAGATCTTAAATATGTCTTTCACCTCACCCCTCCCTTCTTCCTAGGCCTGGCTTTGCTACCTCCTCCCCCCACTCAGCACAGCTTGGGACACAGGATGAAGGGGGCAGTCAGTCTCAGTTCTCTCCCTACTGTTCCTGCCTCTCCTCTTCTTCAAAGGAAACACTCCTCACAGTTCTGTCTTGTGGCCGCTGGCACCCCTCCCACACGAGACAGTCATATGTGAATATCTCCGGCTAGTGCAGGAGGTCTGCTGCCAGTATCAGTTCTTCCAGCACTGAATCAACCCAGCACCAATTTTCCTCAGAGTCAAGGCCTGTTTCTGGATCTGCAGCTCTCTACAACTTGGGTCTTTCCCCGGCTCCCTGCAATATGGGCGTCTCTCTGACTCTGCAGCCAGACCGTTTCTCTACTGCTGCTCTCTGAGTATTGCAAGGTCTCAGCTGCCACCTTGCCGTGGGCCAAAGGGAATTGGTTGTACCAGCGTGTCTCCTCAACCTTATTCTCACTGCCCTCATTGGCTGCATGATTGGTGAAAGCATGGTTGCTTCTCCTTTCTTCCTACCCTCTCCAAAACAAAAAATAGCTCCCAAAACCAACAAACACAAACCCCCGTTCTCAAACAAGTTTCCCCTCTTAAACAGGTTTGTTCTCAGAGGAACTGACTGGCACAGTCTTGGCCAGAGGTGGGGCCAGATTGGAACCTGGGGAACATGTTTTAAGAAGCTTCTTTATCACAGTTGTACTTAAATATACCATAAGAGTAGCTGCTGAAGAATAGCAGATCAAGTTGTATCAACGGTTTGGGTTGTTTGGGAGGATTTTTGATGTTTCTCAGAAGTATGGGATGCAATTGTTTAATTCCTATGTCTCCTTAGTGTCCCAGTTTCTTTGCAGCTCACACATCCAGGAGTAAATTATTTATCTCATATCAGTCAGTTGTAGCAGAACTTTCAGATTCATAAATGTGTTCATGAAAGGAAATCAATCCCAAATTGTTGGTAAGAAGTAGATTTAGGATTACTTGTGATTTTCGCAGAGTCTCTGTTTTCTGCATGTGTGCAGTAAGAGTCTGGATAGAAAAATGTACCACAATTACTTCCTATTTTTTTGTCATTTTGCTCTCCTCTAGCCTTATGATCTACCAGTTACCTGGGTTAATATAATATGGTTTGATTTCTGGGAATTCTTTTGTTTGCTGTAACCTTAGTAAGGAATGTAGGTCTTAAACCTACAATGCAGTAGCATTCTACACCATTTTGACTGATTGTAATACTTCTTTTCCCTTTTTCACTGTTTCACAAAAGCACAAGAGATTTCATCACTCATTCGTTTATGCTTGGTGATGTAAAAGCGGTATTCAGAGATATTCTTCAGTCTTTAATAAGCATTTTGGCATATCATGTTTTGTTAAAAATTATCTGATTGTCTCTCATATGTATTTGTACTTTCAAGGGGTAGGAACAAAATGATATTGCACAACATGTGTACAAGATATGTGATTACCAGGAGGGATTTTCAGGTCACCAAGTGACCTGAAAGGGGATTGTAATTTCCTGGTTTTAAGAAAATACTTTTTAAATTCTCATTTTATAGCATTTAGAAAGAGGTCATCTTTCTCCCCAGGCTAGTATTCTGCTTCTTTAACTAGACAAGATTTTTCTGTGTTGTGAGTGTACTGTGGTGCACCTGTTTTTTGACTAAAAGTCAATGTACCACAAATTCTTCTGTATTTAACTATTTTCGAGCCTTGGTTATCTTTAGCAGCCAGCTCCTGCTATAAAGAAATGTTGTTTCACTGCCAGGAGAGGGAGCACAAACCATTGGATTTTACCATACAAAACAACTGAAAATAGCGGCAGCTTTTTTTATATTCTAAATGCATTTACACTTATTTCTTTAACAAAAAGTAGTAACTTTTTTAAAGAATCAAGCTTTTAAAACTGTTTAGCTATTATGGTCATTCTGAAAATACTAGCATGTCACTTTTATGAAATTTTAGGGTGAGGTGCCTGCAAGTAATTTTCTTTCAAGGACAAAATTATTACCTGACATTAGTCATGTGTTGGAGTTCTCGTAAGCAGTCCTTTAAAATCAATTTGTACATAGTCCAAAATCAGTCTATACCTACTTAACCTTTAAAATCTGAAATAATTTTTGGGGATCATCACAGTAAAGATAAAGTTAGTATTGTAATTAATATTTCACACAATGTTTTTTCTCTTAAAATTTTCCAGTGAAAATATATTTTGGTTTTAACAGGTTGAATTTACATTTTCTTGGGAACAAGTATTTCTGAGTAACTTAGAAATTAATACTTAAATTACAGTATACTGGAAAACAACATTGTCTATCTTGTTTTTCTTTATTTTCGTACCTTGTATTAGAATGAATTTTTATCACTCCTTTCCATTACACGCTGTCAAGCTGCAGGAAGCCTTATTGTGTGGGTTTCTTTAGTGTTGCATTTTTTGGTTTTTGGGGTTTTTTTTCTTTTTACATTCTTGCTTTATCAAGCTACAATCTTGAAACCAGCCAAACACCCCAAACACAATAGTTTCTGGAGTTGTAGCTACTTGGCAGGTCTCAAGACATATAATTTTTGTAATATTATTTGGTTGCAGGTGGGTCTTTTTTTGACTAGTAGTTAATCACTGCCAAAACCCTGAATAGTCAGTAAAAGCTTTGCTAGGTATGGTTCCAACTCCCGAGCCAACATTCCCCCGTTAAAAGAAGTTAATGACAATCAATCATAGATTATGGTTCACTATCACATAAAGCAGCTGTATGCTTTGTTATTGTTATGTATGTTTACAGGCATGTATGTTATGAACATATGTTATAAAGCAGACACACATCATGTTAATTTCCAGTTAATATGCATTTAGTAAGCAACACTTCTATGATTATGAAGGGAAATAATTTGAAAATTAGTCTTCTGAAGGATTCTGAGCATACCCTAATACTGTTTGTTCCCACTCTTTTTATTTTAAAGAAACTCAGCTATTGCTGTTTCTTTGTTAGCAAAAAAACCATCAACACAAACACCACACGCAGGTTTACTCTTAGTATCTATTGACACAGCCATGAACTATTATATATGCCTCTGTCTTTTTATAGCTATATAGTACACAATAAAATTGCACACTGTGACTTCTCAGTCAAACTTCAAATTAGGACACAAAACTAAACCTCTTCCACGTACTTATTTAAAACTACAAGAAGATGTTGCCATAGCTCAACCTTTTACCCCTCAACATCGTTACTGCTCCTGCTGCCTGAAAACCCACCTAAATTTCTTTATGTCACTAACTACTATGCTTTGATTTGTGTCTTGTAGCTTTTGATGACATGAGGAAAGAGTATCTAAGCATGCATAGAAAAATTCAACTTCTATTTCAGTTCCAGCTTATTTTTCCAGAAAAAGGCAATGAAAGATTTTTTTTTTTTAAGAAATTATTTAATTTTTTAATAGAATTTTAAAACCCCCACATTTCATTGGCATTCTTTTCTAACAGAACTGTCTCTAGTATTTCTTGCAGTCTGGAGATTTCTCTTCTGTGATGTGGATGCCCTCTCTGTTGTGAGCCTGAGCACTCATGGAGTGCATACTGTAATTAAAATCCTAACTTTGAAATTTTTCTCAGTGTGTTAAAGCCAATGTCTCTTGTGTTGTCTGATTATAATTTGAATATTTTACACTGGTTTTAAGCTGTGTCTTGAAATCTTATTGAGGTTTAAGACTATGTATATTCATGTGTGTGTATTTATAAGTTTAAAAAAAAGTAGAAACTAAACATCTACGTTATTTTAGAGATTCTTCTATTTTCTTTAAACATATTCTGCTCTATGATCAAGTAAAAGCAATAGAGAGTTACAGTTTCTAAATAACTTTCATCACAGCTCATCCTGGCTTGGCTTCGCGGAAGAAGATTTGGGAAGGGCTTTACCCACGCTTACTGCAAGCGCGCTGATGGCTGAAAAGGCCAATGCGGGATAGGCAAGACCGGTTGCAAAGAGCACACCGGAAGGTCTCCTTGGGTGGTATAGTCGAGGCACGGTTCTTTCTGCGTTGTCTTTTCTCCTCGAGACTGATTCTACACGTGCTCTCAAAGGAGACAGCAGCGTTATGTATGGTGTGTCTCCAAATCTCCCGATTGGAGGCCAGGGTGGACCACTGATGGTGGTCAATATGGCCAAGGCTGAGGTATTGTTTCAGGGAGTCCTTATATCTCCTCTTTGGAGCTCTTCTCTTGCGGCAGCCGGTGACGAGTTCACTGTAGAACACAATCTTAGGCAGGCAGTGATCCACCATCCTGGAGACGTGCCCTGCCCAGCACAGCTGCATTTTCAGCAACATGGCTTCAATACTGGTGACCTCTGCCTGTTCAAGGACAGCAACGTTATAGCTACTTTAACAACAAAAGTCATTATTTATTAAAAATCATTTATCATGATGTCTGAATGAAATTCCTTAAAAATGTTTCATTTAAAGCAATCATGAAAAATTTTGTTGCATCATTTACCAAACTGCTCTAGTAAAAATTGTTTAAATTTAGTATTTTGGCTTTATATTCCTGACAAAATTGTTCTATAGTTTTAATTTTGATTCAATTTTTTGTTTATTTTAAAGAACTGAAAATGTCTAAGTGAAAGTATTTTCTTCTGTCCAAAGTAAAATATTTTTCCTACTGTAAACAAATGTTAGAAAAGCCAAAACTGCTTAGTTCACATACCTGCAATGATAAGAGATAATCTTACACACATGCCAAATCTGAAGACTGGTGGTGGGGGGGTGGGTGAGAAGGAAAATTTTAAGTGAGAAAACATTATCTTCATTTTTCCGATGAAGAACCGGAGCATGTTTTTCAATTGGTTTGTCCACTGAGGGGTCTGGAGGATGGAATGAGCTTGACATTTGAGAGATGAAGGAAAATTTCTTTCTGTACTGTTCTGAAAGGGAATTAATACTCTGAGGATACAGACTTAATACTTCTGAAATGAAGCAACATATTTCTCAATCTGTTTTGTTCTAACGAAAACAAAAAAACCCCTCAGATATCCCTTCTAAAAGGGACTTATCAAAATGCATGCATGCATTTTTCAAGAAATTTGAAAAAATTAAAACACATCCGTTCCTTATCAGAAATGAGAATTTTTAGTAAGCAGTGTATTTTAGAGTTTTTCTGATTCATGCTTTTTTCAATTGTTTTGCCACAATGTTCCCCTTGGTTTTCTTGCTCTAAGACACTTGCTTCATGCAATTACTCCCAAACAATGATTTTGCCCTTGTAAGATTTCCTGTTAAATTACTCTCTTCCAGTTCTACATTTCTGAAGTTTTTATCTATCCCTGCTTCATTTTTTTTTTGTTTTATTTTCTCTGCTATTTTAAATGCCTTTACCTCATTGCTTCTTTGTCTGTTCCAAATGAAAAGTATCTTCTCCACCTGACGGCCTATTATCTCCATATAAATGAGTAATGACAACCCATTCTTAAACAAAATCTTTGTTCTAGTGCTTTCTGATAATCAAAAAGCATCCTCTTCTGGGAAGACCATTAAAATTAACTCTGGTAGAAGAGCCTTCATTGCCAGAGACAAAGTATGAGAGTCAGGAAACATCTCAACATCGGTATGAGGAATTTTGTACATCTCTTAAGATGGCTCATAGACACTTAACTCATTAATTCATATTTCTCCTACCTTTTGCCACCTTTGCTTTTCTGGAATGACAGATATAAATCTTGGAAGTCATCATGAACTTGAGGCCTGTGGAAATCCAACTATTTTTAAGTCATTTCAGGTAAATTCCCTCCGAGAAAGGCAATCAATAGAGTTCTAAAAGCAGTGTAATATAGAAGAAACTGGTAAGTCTAGCTCTTCTATTAATCTTCAGTGTGAATGAGTTTTAAAATGCTCATCCTGCACTTGCCTTTGGCTGAGCTTTTGACTATAAATCTTAGCAAAATTATGACTGGGCTTTTTTTTTTCTGTTCATTCTGCACCCGTTTAAGGACAACTAAAGAGTCACTGAATTTCTGCATGATCTTCTTTTTTGTTTTGAGAGTCAGAGAACAACTGAGCAAGAACGTCTTTGGCCATGGCAAACTCTCTCCAACTTTTTTTAAAATATAGCATTATTTTGCAAGGTGAGCTTGACACCAAGCTTACTGAAATTGAAACAGCGTCTCCACCAACTTCAGCATACTTTGTCTCTAAATTTCAGTTTCCCTCTAATTGAGATTTAAATTGCACAGGCAGAGAAACCTCTGTTTCCTCTAGGACAGTGAACTGAAGTCTAATTAGAGATTTCACTGCTATTGCTCTTTTTTACTAAAATCCTTTGGTATTTTCTTGTAGCTTCATAAAGGCTGCTATATAAATGCAAGTGGTTCAACAAGTTCATTAAGTAATTCCCTTAACACAATCAGTTTCATATCATGCTGACCTATGGACTTCCATATGCTAAAATTTTCCAAATATTATCTTACCTGCTTTTATCAACAACTGTATTGACCTGGTTTTAATTCTTAATTATTCAGACATTTTTCATCTTATAAGCACTTAAAAAACAAACAAACAAACAAAAGAGTGTAGAAGCTTGGTAATTTTGGAATTATCATTGATTTGCCTGCACTTATGATTACTACGCTTCCCAGCTCCCCAAATCTCATATTCTGAGCAGTTGGTGGACATTGCCTCACTTTTCTTCTAAATTTCTCTGGCAAACATTAATTTAAGGAGTGATGTTATCATGGAATATGGTTTCCTGAAGGGGGAGTATGGAGTTAGTCAAGATGATGGGAAAATCCTCAATAATATTTATTTTGTAAACATAACTGTGCTGTGTTTTGTAAATATAGCTGTGCTTTTCAGTTACATTAAGACAGTGAAACAACTTCAGCACAACAGTTGCATTTATAAAGTAGTGTGATCGTATGCAGCAGCACCTTGTTAACATTTTGAGTCAGATTTTGCCAACCTTAATGAGCGTAACTGTTCAATGTTAATAAGGTTTGCAAAATATATCTTCAGCGGATTATAGTTCTACTTAGGCTATGATGATCTTTTCCCCCACCTCCTCTACTTTTCCCTTTCTTGCCTCCTCTTACATTTCTTCACAGAAATCTAGGCAGGCTACTTAAAGTCCACTGCACATCTACTGCATATAGTAGTGACACCACAGAACCAAACTCGAAAACTGGTAATTTATTTTCTGCTTTTTAGTTTTCTCATTGCAAATTTCTACATTGCAGATTTTGGGAAGAAAGATTCATATGGTAGACCATACTCACCCTGACTGATATTCTCTGCTCTGCTGGTGTTTTTCAGTGCAGGTGTTTTTATTGGGTTCTCATCCACCCTTTTATCCTTGCAGTGACAAGATACAGGGGTTTTATTTTGATTGCTTCTTGTGCAACCATCTGTGGCTGTAGCTAACATACTTTTTTTCAGTCTGCTCTATGGGCTACAGTCTGGTCTACAGGGAAGAAAAAAATGATTGCTCAAATAGCTTTTCTATCAGTGAAAAGCTGATGCAGTTATTTGTCTCTTTCCTATATCTTCCTGTGTATATAATTGTAACAAAATTTTCATTTTGGCCACCTAATACAGTCTGGGGTCTTTTCCAAAATGAAAAAATCCTCATCAATCTTAGGAAATCACACTGCTTTTCTACGATAATTCTTTCAAACTGCAAATGGAGAGTTGAGGCTTTCAGGAACATATGTGTGTATGCAAACATTCATGGTCTACCAAGCAAACATTGTTAACAGAACTGACAGTAATATCTGCAAGATGTAGTATTAGTAAACAAGATGGCTGAGAGTTATATACTATAGAACGGTGTCAAAGGTTAGTACGGGGCCAGCCACTAGATAAATGACAGATGCTCTCTATTAAACCCTCTCCCTTCCCAAAGGGGAAGAGGAAAAGAATAAGGGAGAGCGACTTATGGATTGGAAAAGAAAATTAAAATTCCATTACTGAAAATAATAATAATAAAGTAATATATACACATATATATACAATACCAATACCAAACTGAACTCTCTGCTGATGGCAAACATGTCATCATCACCACTGATGCTGTGGGCAGACACAGAGGAAGTCCCAGACTACTCAGCAGCAGACGGGAATCAGATGCAGGAGCTGGATTTTGAAATTAAATTTGGAAATGCATGGATTGGGATTGAAGGCAGAACAGGCAGAGTCCTCCTCAGATGCCGGCCTTTGAAGAGAGTTGACCCTTGTTGTCACTCAGTTTTATGCCTATACCATACCAGTCTACGGGATGGTACACCTTCTTGGTCAGTTTAGGGTCACTTGTCCTCTCTGCTCCTCCCCACAGGTGCAGCCTCTCACTTACTGCACCACCACTGTGGCATGCAGGATTTAGCAGTGACCTTGGTCTGCACAGCAGAAAGAAAGTATAAGCAAGAACCTTTCTGAACACCAGTCTCTGGTAGTAACTGTAAAGATCAAGCATTATCACTTCCTTTTCGCAAACACGGTCTGCAAAAATGTCATTAACTTCAGAAAGTGCAGCAGTTAGAACAGACTGAGCTGAACAGAACTAGTTCTGTTCTGACTCAAACCAGGACAATCAGTTATTTATTGATTTTGAATTATAATAAGAAATCATGTCTCTTTATATATTTTGAACCACTTCTGTGAAATAATGAGTTATTCTAAGCAAATTCCCGTACTATCTAGACCCAATGATAGAGAACTGAATAGGGATTTTTAAATCCTGAAAAATTTTAGCTTATGAGGTCTACTCATAATGCTTGTATTTACCTCAGTGATTTTGAAACAGTTCTAAGTAAGTCTGTAATAACTTCTAAATCTTCTTGACAGAAGGATGCTATTTTCTCCTTTCTTGCTTTTTCCTTTCTTCTCCCTTTTAGCCCCTCAAAGATATTGTCTAGATAGATATTAATGTTTTAATGAATTTAGGTATTATTTAGATTAGTTTATATATGGTTAAACATTTAGATAATTTTTGCCTTTCAAGATTCAACTAGTAATAAAAGTTAAATGATGATAAATAGATAAATAATGTCTTCTCAGTCAATAAATTAAGTCCCGCCTTAAAAGAATGGCAAAAGTATAATACTTGAGGAGACGCTCTGATTGTAATAGTTTTATAGATTTATTGACATCTGAAGTCCTTGAAATAAGTGGTTGGATAAAAGAAAATGATTTTGCATTATTTTATCAAGAAACCCTGCCAATAGAGAAAAGATAAGACTTTCAGCAGGCTAAATAGACTTAATAAGAAAAAAAAACCCTACTGAGTATTATGACTTAGCCACATTTTAATTTTGTATCCATTTTAAATTTGTATCCAAAGTAATCCAGTCTAGAATTAATTTTTCCATAAGAAGAAAAGAATTTCTGAGCTTTCCAGTCCTTAATCGTGTTAAGGCAGAGACCTGTCTTAAAAACAAACAAACAAATCCAAAACAACCAACCAAAAAAAAGAGAGCTCTCTATATGTGATAGTTTGGACTGTATTTTTGTCTATTATATTCTTGAAAGATTCCACACAATTTTATTACACATTTATTAAACATTGCATAAGAAATAATTATGAAACCATGCAAATAAAATTCCTACCAGCAGACACTGGAATGGGATTACTCACAAAACTAGTTTTCAGTTTGATTGTTTAAGTCTACTTCATGTAAATAAAATGCAATTTTACAGTAAATGGATGTTGAATACAATGAACAAATAATGAGGAAATGAAATCACCATTTTTTCACTTCAGACAACACCATTTCGGAGTTCTAATAAATTTAATTACTTACTAAATTGGATAACAGAGTTAATATCAAGTCCTGCAATTTGGCGGCAATGTTTGGTGATTTATAGTTAAGTAATTACACAAAGGAACACAAAAACATGCATTAACTCACACACAAAAATCTGTATTAAAAAACAAACAAAAACAAAAAACCCCACCCCACTTTTGAGTTGACAACACTGTTGAGTTGTCCCTAGTCAGCAGACAAGCCTCCACCCAGCTGCTCACTTCTTCCTCTCCAGGCAGATGGGATAGAATCTGAAGGCTAAAAGTGAGAATAACTTGTTGGTTAAGATAATTGAATAAATGAAGGGGGAAAATAGAAAAAAACCTACAAGTGATGCAAAGATAGTCACTCACCATCTCCCACGGCAGACTGATGCCCAGCCAGTCTCTGAGCAACAGCTGCCTTGCTTAACAATATCCCATACACACCCAGTTTTATTGCTCAAAATGATGTCATCCTGTATGGAATATCTCTTCAGTCACTTGGGGTCACCTGTCCCAGCTGTGTCCCCTCCCAACCTCCTGCACATCCCCAGCCCACTTGCTGGGGGGCAGAGTGAGAGAAAGAAGACCTTGATGCTGTGCAAGCATTGCTTGAAAACAGTCAAAACGCTGGTGTATCAACAATGTTTTAGTCACAAAACAAAAACACAACCCATTCAGGCTTGTATGGTGAAAATTAATTAACTTAATTCCATTCAGGCCCAGTACACTGTGTCTGCTGCACACAACGTGTGCTCAATTTTAGATGATTAGCATTTCAGAATATCTGGGGTTTAGTACTTTTTTTGAGTAAAGAGGAGAGCCATAATTCATCTTGTTAAAATTTTAATCAAATCAATAATAAACTCCTTGACTGTCTGTATCAAATGTGTTCCACTTTTGCCTATGAAAAGATTTTGAGCATAACAAATTGTGTAAGAATCCACGGTAGAAACATGGCTAAAATTCAGCTCTTTACTGCAACATTCATTTGCCTATATGTATAAAAAGGCCTTAAAAATATACTGTATTCTTTTGCTTTCTGTCATGTCTCTTTTTTTTTTTTTTCCTAGTGTAACAATTAATGTAGCTTTCAGGTAAAAAAGTCATTTGCTCAGTATCTAGAAACTCGACAACAATTGCCCAGCACTAAATTAAAGAAAGGATCTGGCAGGTAAGTCATTCCATGAATATCAAAACTGACAATTCTCAGTTTCTTTTGGATTTAGTGTTCTTAAAATGATTGAATTAGCAGGATTGTCCTTAAAATTAGTGCTGTTAGAATGAAGAAAATATCTCCTCACAGTGACAGTTTTAGTGACAACGGGTAAACCTTGTATGTTTGACAAGAAATCCATCACTGATAATGTCTGTTCTCTACCTGTCCATCTATTTGGATAAAACGTATAGCAAATGTATTTATCTTTGGGGCCTTTGTATGTGTATCAATTTTCCTTGGAATATTAACATGTTCATTATGGAAGGATCTTACTGAAACAGTAAGTTTAGCATTCAGATGTAAACATATATATCCAAGCTAGTTCTCCCAGCTGTTTGTAAAGCTGTTGAATAGTCACAACTCCGTTTTTGCAATTCAACTTATTCTAATATAGTCATCTAAAAAGGTGAGAGAATTTGTGCTCTAAACCAACTGGTTCCCACCACTGAAAAAGAAACATGATAAGGTATACAGTCTTCTACTATCCAGACTACTAGTTTACCTGCTAAAGGTGGCATCATCCCCCACGAGTCAGACACTGACAAAAAAGGTTTAAAATCTTCCTGTAACTTTCACAGAAATTTTCTGAGGAACTGCAGTGCTTTGAAATCACAGGATTATAGAATAATTGTGGGTGGGAAGGGACCTCATAACTTTTCTCATTCTGCTCAAAACAGAGGCAGCTGTGAGGTCAGACCAGGTTGCTCAGGGCTTTGTCCAGTTAGGTGATGAAAACATCCAAGGACAAAGACTGCAAAACCCCTCTAAGCATCATCTTCCACCGCTTGGCTCTCCTCATAGGAAAAAACTTCTCTTTAAATTCAATCTAAGTCTGCCTTATGCCTACTTAGGCCCAGTATCTCTTGCCCTCCAACTATATATGCTGTGAAGGTCCTGCCTTTGTCTCACTGATGAGCTCCCACTAGGTTCCTGTTAGGTACCCCCAAATTTGTCTCACCCATTCTAAGCAAGGCCTGGTCCCCCAGGCTTTCCTAACACAGCAAGCGCTACAGTCTCAACCATGCCAGCAGCCCTCTGCTGAATTTGCCCCAGTGCATATCAATATCAATGTCTTTCTTGTACTGAGGGTATATTAAGACCCAACAAAACCCTAAGGTCTGTCTTTACTTATCTGCTTTAATTGAAGTATCGAACAACTCTAAGTTTTAAACAGTTTTAACTGTTTTTTCGATGCAAAAAAAAGAAATTATTCATTCGAGCTCACTGGTCTTGAATTAATATTATTTTGAGATTTCTGTTCACATCTGAATCTAGAAGTAAAAATTAGGGAGATGCAAGCCCCATCAGATTAAACCCCTCTGCATAACAAATATGATTTTTCAATGGCTGTAGACAAGAATGGAGAAGTTTTTTCACTACTTCATTAAAACCTAACAGCTGTATTTCCAACATTTGATTTTTAAATTCCCAATTGGCAACTTCTTCTTCCCCAAATTTCCTTTGCTAATTACAGGATACATTTTCTAATTATACTTAACATCCTATATTGGTATATTTGCCAACACAGACAACTTCTTTTAACATATGTTTCATTTATTTGGTGTTATTAGCACATTGTAAATATATTAAATGTCCATGGTCAATAGTCAACTGAATCACTCAGACTACATTTTTTCAGTCACATTTTATTCACACATTTCTGAGACTGTTTTTTAAACAGAATATTTTTTTTTCCCCTCACTCTGCATGCAGTATGCAGTGTATGTCTGTGTCACGCTATTAAAAGATAGAGAGTATTATAGATGTAAGGAAAATATTTGTCTATATGTATGCCCTTTGGAAAGATCAGTGCTTGAAAAAGTCTTTGATAGGACCACACAGTACCGTAAATAATCATTTCATGGAACTTCCCTTTTTCAGAGAGAATCCTGATAAATCAGATGAATTGCCTCCAGAACATTTTAGTCATGGTTAAATAAAAAAGGTGAGTTAGGAAAAAAAAGACACGTAAGCATATATATGCATTTGATGCCTCTCTTTAAAGCAACAATAAAGTCCTTTTAGGAATGGAATAGCCATCTAGTGCTTGATAAATATGGACCTCTGCCTTTCAGTGAAAGCTCGACAGTGAATGAAAGGCAACCAGCCTTATTCACAGTCTGTTTAAATAAATGTATAATGGCTTTAAGTGTTTTATTAGATCTGGACTTGAGAAAGTTATTTATTGGGAAGAATGTATTTTCTCTGGGGGTTTCATCTGTTTTTAAAGAGAAACTAAGCTATATACTCTGAGAGATCAATATTAAGCTTCTACTTAAATTAACATTTGTCCTTCTAAAATTAATGGTATATATGCATCCTACAATGTTTTGAATCTTCTACTTCCTGTCACAGGGAATTCTAGAGCAGAGTTATAACTCTTGTTATTTTCTGTTACAAGTTTGTAGGTCAAGGACTTTGAGAAGTTATGAAGCAAACCTCAAAAACAAAAAATAAATATTGAAAATACCTCTCTTCAATGAATTATTGCTAACAGTTATGTGGTAAAACTATGTAACCCTCTAGGGCTATGTAATATGGCATGTAGCTTTACTTCTAGTGCCAGTTTGACTTGATTTCTTTAGGGAAATGATCCTTACTGTCTTCTTTGATCTGGATACCCCACGCATTATGAGTTTTATTGTCAATTCTTTTCAGATACATGCAGAGCTCAGCTTAATGTAATTGCAGTGGAGGTCTTTCAGAGATCAACAATTTGTTTTTTCAAACACAATTTACACATATGCAAACATTACTAGTCTTTAAATCTGTTACTTAATATCATGCAATCAACTTATTTACATAATTTATTGTTCAGGGGTTTCTATTACACAGCTTGATCAGTGACATTAAAATACAAACCTGTGTTCTTCTGCTGTATATGGAATATGGTTTTGATTACTAAGAAAATTATTGCATTGGGAGTATTTTAGTTCAGAAACCTAATTCTTGTTTTAGACAAAACTTGCGCATAATTTTCTTGGGAAATCCTAAAGCTGCACAGGAATTGTCTACAAGACTTCTGCTGAAGACCAAGTGAGATTTCCTCAGTAATCTAGGAGTTCAATTTTCTAGATAAGCACATTGTATATGGGTTGTGCAGTGAATGACAGACTCAGGATAAACACAGAGTGTACCTCCAAGACTTGGTAATGATGCAGAAATTCGACATACAGATGAAAATGGGAGTAATGAGGTAACCTGAGGATCAGGTGAAAGATATGAAAAAACCTCTTCCTGGAGAACTGGTTTTATACTGAAATATTCTGCTACCAAAATAATGGCAACTGTAGGG
>NW_010395159.1:16648-19054 GCF_000710305.1 Buceros rhinoceros silvestris
GTAGGGAAATTAGGTATGCAAGAAATCCTAGAATCAAATTTGAATTAGTTTCTTGAGGCTAAAATTTTCTGAAGTAACTGCTTAAATCAAAACTGCAGTAGATTTTTTCATACATTTGTCTGACGATCTACTTGAAACAACACTGAGGAAAAATACACAACCCATTGTTTTTTGAATAATAGAAAAGTTATCTGTCTGAGTCCTGAGTTCACCAAGAGGATCTAGCTGACCTGATCAGCCTATAATGGTCTTTTGCCATAATTCCTTGCAACCCCTTTCCCAGGGTTTGGCTCCTTGTGTTGAAAGCCAGCTATGACATAGTGCAGCTCTGTGACCTTGGTTCTACCCTATAATTACAGATAAATTTCCAGAAAGAGCAGTGAGAAATAGAAAGTCATATACTACAGGAGAACAGGGAGCTGAGTCTTTATCTGTGTAAGTTCTGCCTGTTGACCTACACATTGCGTTTAGGTTCAGGCCCTCAGTCCTTGCCTAAGCAACATCAGAGCTATGCTGTGCAGGCCTTTATTTCTTGCTCACCTCAGCCTTGCCATTGTGACTTCAGTTCCCAGCTTAGCCTTACCTGGTCACTATGGATTTACCTGGTGATCGTTGGGCATTCAGCTGACACCAGTAACCATGACCATCCCTTCCCTGATACCAAGGATCATGACTATTGGTAAGTTGCTGCTCAGCATCACACAACCCTCAGATCCTAGGTCATCATGGAGCAGCAGCCTGTGCTTGCTTATCCTCACAGGTGGTTCAAAACATCCTGAATCTTAAAACAAACACCATGGAGTGTGATCCTCAGTCCGTGCAGGACTGGGGGTTTCGGTGGGTGGGGGTTTTTTTATTTTCCTTATAAATATGGACAAAATAAAATCGGTAGACATGAACAGCCAACATACGATACATAAAAATTTGTATCACTCTAAGTTATGCTGCTTCTACTGGCAATTATCTGCACTTTTAGAAAAAATAAATTAATTAAATTTAATAATTATATCATGATAGATGCTGAAAGGATGCTTTCAACCTGCTCCTAAAGCGCCAGTTCCATTCAGTCTTTTAAATCTTTACTTCAAAAGGAACTTTTATACAAGCCTTTTACAAAATTTTTGTATCAGTTATACTTATTTTTGTTCCAATTTTACTTTTTCCCCCTATTTGACTGGTGATAAGAGATCTTGGGCTTGTAACACTGAACTAATTTCCAAAACATGCTTTGCCAGGGGTCCTTCTGTCCTCCAGAAAATATTGCTTCCAAATTTGCATTTTCCTACCTCAGCTCGCTAATCTCAAATAGTTCATGAATTCATGCAGAGACTTGACAGATGCATAATTGGGCTGCACAGCGTGTAGGAATGCTGATGTCCTACTAAATGTTAAGTGAGCACCCAGACTATGAAATCCAGAATTACTAGATATTGTTGTTGAACATTCATTTTCTGTTTCAGATTCTTCTTTGAATCTATTCCAGTCTAAAATTTATTCTGGAAATCATTACTAGTTATAGTTTTGGTATTTTGACCCATATTGATATATTCTTCAACTGGTTTCAGCAGATGTACCCCATTTGTTAGTGGATAAAAATTTAGGCTGAACTGGTTTCATTTTCTCACTTTTCCTTAGCTCAGTCATATAGAACCACAGATTATACCAGCTAGATACATGTCTTTCTTTTTTCCTTTACTTGAAAATACTTCCTTTTCTTTTTCTTCTTGTTCTCTAATTTACCATTTATAAAATATAAAAAAACAAGAAGTGAAGACAGCCGAGTCTAACAGATCTTTAAGCTTTATTGCTCATGCTGAAAGGGGGAAAAGCAAATCTATAACTAGTTCTACAGTTTTCTCATTCTTGGAAACAGGGGACAATTAGGGATACGTGAATTTGCCAAGAATGCAACCTTACTGCCAACATTTAAACAAGCAGAGGGATACAGAGGAGATAGATTGATTTACTTTTGAAACTGGTTCCTAAGGCTATCAGCCTTCTGCTGATCTTTTGTATTGCCGTGTGACATTTAAAAAACTAAAGTCATTCAAATTTCTCTGTGCCAAATATAAATAACGGTACTGCAGTATGACTTGAGGTTTTCAGTATTTTTCAGACTACATAGGAAAGATAGAAAGAGCCTCTGTCAAGAAAATAACAATGTGATACAGAAATGGAAAGCCAATGAGGCAATGGAGTGAATGCATTCAAAAGCAGGGCTGGGTTTTTCTCTGGGTTTGTTGTTGGTGTTTTTTGGTTTTTTGTTTTATACCTTAATATTCAAAATCAGTTTGTTCTTAAACTCTGTGGAGAAAAGATAAATTTTTTTTTTTTTTTTGGCATTGCAAGGGTCATAGTCTAAAAACTGATGTTTGACTAAATAAACGGAAATTGCTGAAACAGCAA
>NW_010395159.1:19157-21474 GCF_000710305.1 Buceros rhinoceros silvestris
GAATATACCAAAAGCAGATATGATAGTTTGGAAGTAAATGGAAGAATGGAGAAAAAATGTTGTTAATTAAGTCTAAGTCAATAACTCAGAATATTTTCAATATTTCTTCATCTTGATTTATAGTCTCTTCAAATAGTGATCAACAATGTTTTAGTGGGTGATATGTTTAACATCGTTGAAAATAGTAAACTTTATATGTCTGTCATCTATGGAAAGCATGTTTCTGAGTAAATCAATCTGGGAGATAGAAGTGGAGTGTAATAGTGGAAATATGATTCTAGGAGAGGTAATTCCAGTTATGGACAGTAAAAACCATTGCTGAAAATCTTCTGGTCAATTTTACTTTTTAGTTTTGGACATAGTCGTACCTTTTCAGGTCTCAGATTGAGACTGTTAACACTATGTGATATTTTCTCCCAGTCAAGATATCTGATGGTTATCTACTGGACAACAGTCTAGCTTAATTTGGTTTTTTTGTCACTAAAGAATTGTTTACACTTTCTTGAAACATAGTTTATTGCTTACGAGAAACTTCGCTTGATATGCATGCAAATATGTGGCTGTATTACAATGACAGAAATGTTCAAGGATAAACATTAGAACAATCAAGGACCAAAAGCCTGTTAATCACTTTTTTGAAAATCCATTTATTTCTTTTTTCCTGTCTTTTTCCTCAATCAAAGTAGGCTAATCTGTGTGCTAGGAAAACGAGGTGCACACTGAAATAAAGCCATGTAATCCACAAAGACATGTTTTGAAAATAAAGACATGTTCTGAAGAGAAAGCTTCTGGCTAGGAATCAACAAGCAGTTTTCTTTTTATCAAGAAAGAAGAGACTTTATTACAGCACATAAGGGAACAAAACCCACTGAAAGCTACCTTAAAATCCATTAGTAGGAAATGTTATCACGACTATTGAGATTGTTTACTTCATATAGGACTCTGTTTTAAAATGATAGAAGCAGAACCATCTTTCAGACAGATAACCGATAACAACGTTAGGTCATACAAAACACCTGTTCTCTCCTACTGACTGAGATGACATCTGTGTTATACTGTATTAAACATTGGTTGTGACGCCTGGACTTGAAACAGAGATTATGACAAAGAGAAGTTTTATTGTTCTGATTTGGGTGTAAGTAGGAAGGTAATCATAGATTATTCCCAATAATCAGAGAATGAGTTAAAAATTAATGAGGTTCTGGATGTTTCCTCACAACAGCTACTGGACATTGTGAATCATATTCCAAGTAACTAGTTCTTCCCTTTTGCTCTATGTTCAATTTAGTTCCCAGTTTAGACACAGAAATTTCAGATCCATAGTCAGGCATGTAAACAGTAGTTGTGATAACTCTGAGCCTCACTAGGACCAGGTTCTTCTCTGCATCCAGTCACAAGTTTTTTGGGGTATGATGTTTAGTTTATGGTGTTTGTGAACCAAGCCTTTAGCTGCCTAATTAAATGGGGGAAAGATCCTCATTATACATCATGTCTTCCATAAATGAATATTTGACTTCAGAATTCTTGATCAGCCTTCCAGGTGGTTGGAAAAGTTAAAATACTGTGTGATTTCACAGTTATGTATAGTTCATCATGCAAGTATGGGAGTCATGATGACTTCTCAGCAAGCTAAAGGCATGTACCAAATCAAGTAGAAAGCACATGAGGAGTTGCTCAGAGATACTCTTAACCTTTTTTTTTTCAATATGATCACTTCCAACAATTTAGGACTAAAAATAATTTTTCTGCCTACTGAAACTATAAAAAACATATTGCATGAGAAAACCCAACCCACAAATATTTAATTTATGCCTACTAGGTAAAAAAGGATTAATTTATAACAAAAATGTGTTATTTGAACATTAGTGGATGTTACTTGTCTGCAATTTGTTTTCACATGTCACTTAAAATGATCACAATGTTAAAAAAATGGAATGTCTCACTAAGAAGTAACTGATTATTGACTCAGAACAAATTACAAATACTGGATTTGCAAAACTACTTCCTGGTGTATTTAGAAGATTTTTTTTTTTTTTACACATATGCTGAAAGATACAGGCATTATGAAAGTTAATAGTTCTGAAGAGACCATTGCTAGAGGTGGTCCAAGTACAGAGTGAAATAGTAAAAACATTTAGAATGTGCTCCAGAGAATAACCGTAAGACAGCAAATTCAGGCATCATCTTGCCTTGAGATCTACGTAAGATTAGCTAACAAAACAGTTGCTGCTACAAATGCATAGAGCAGTAACAGAATGGACAGCAGAAGCAATTTCATCATTGGTGAAGTGTTGCGGTACACTGTTGTGGTACACTG
>NW_010395160.1:0-26824 GCF_000710305.1 Buceros rhinoceros silvestris
AGGTGATGTAAGGAGAGCTCAATTTAAGGATGGAAGAAAGATCAAAAAAGATAAACAACTCCTTCATGCCCACAAAAGAACTGCATGAAATTGTAGTTCCTAAACTATGCGCCCCCATACCTTAGCATCATAAGGGTGGTGAAAGCAGCCTGCAGCTACAACATATTGCACACTGTTCTTCATGACCACCAACATCAAGACCCAGACAACACTCTTGGAGCTGGAGAAGGCAGGCATGAATGGACGGGATACGTTGTGCAATGGCAACACCTGAACGGTTAACAGGGCTGCTGCCCAGGCCTCTGAATCAGGTTGCACAATTGTGATCTGCCGCATGTCATCAATTTTATTCCCCTTAAAATTATGTGTGCCAAGGATTTAAGATTTTGGGCAACACAATCACAGAATGGTTGAAGTTGGAGGGGACCTTTGGAAGCCATCTTGTCCACAATCCTCACGAGCCCATCCCTCCAGCCTGTCAAAGTCCTTCTGGATGGCAGCACCACCCTCTGGCCTATCAGCCAGTCCTCCCACAGTCATCAGAAAACTTGCTGAGGGTATACTCTGCCCCACCATCCAGATCACTGATGAAGGTGTTGAACAGGATTGGACCCAGAATTTGCCCATGGCATACACCACTAGTTACCAGCCTCCAACAAGATTTTGTGATACTGATGACCACCCTCTATGTCCATCCATTCAAATAACTTTTAATCCACCTCACTGTCTGCTCATCCATTCCACATCTCATCAGCTTAACACTGGTCAAAAAATTAGAGTTGGTGTTTCTGGTTTGGCTTGGTTTTTATTCTTTTCTCTTTTATCTCATGAACTGCTGGGCTAATTCTGGCCATTAAAAAATCATGGATATGAGAAAGTCACAGAAAATGCTACTTGTCTTTAGATACTAATATTTTAAAATATATATTTCCTGGTGAATAATGAGCAGATCGCTCAAGGGAAGTAAAAAATCAAGAAGCCTTCTCAATGTACAAGAATTAAACATCTTATGTGATCAATCTCAAGCAACGTATACTGGACTTGCCAAGACTGATTAAGTAAAATTAAAGTTACCAGAGTATGTTTTACAGTGAATCTTTTTAATTGTCAAAATCTCAGGTGAAAAAAATGGGAAGATAAAACGAAAAGACATAAAATACTCAAAGATGAAGGAACCAAAAGCTAATGCTTCTTCTTTAAGCATCCAAAGATCTGTTACTATTTGAAGGCTTGTTTCTCATCTTACCTCCGTTGAAAATCACCTCTCCAAGACAGTCTCTAGGTACTTTAGGTGCACAGCGTTTGTGACAGTTGAATCTGCAATCTAAAACAGAAGATACATGAGCCCATGATACCAGAACCTACTTCTACTCAGTAACGTTCTATCATTCACTGCTTCCATCACAAGCTTCAGCTCAGATTCCTACATTTGCATGTAACTGAAGACAGCACCAATGAGGTCACCTCCAGAAGGAAATTAAGTCTTGTCCTGATGTCACATGCTGGTTTGACCCAGCGCTCTATATTATGTCAGCACTACCTCAAAAACAGTTTTCTACTTCTCTAGCTTTTTCTGTAGTTATTTTTTCCATTATGATAATTTTTCCCATCTTCTCATTTGTTCCACACATTGTTTTCCATTGCTACATGATTTAAATGTCTCATCTCTATCATTTTTCCCCACCTGCTGCCTAAGACTTGCAGCCTTCAGAGCCTCTCAGATCACACACTCTTATCACAGAGCAAATATGCCGCGCAGCAAACCTTTACAGTCCAGTTCCCCTATCACTCAGGTTACAGATTTGACTAAACACTGAAGCTCCATTTCTGCCTGCTGACACAAGGCACACAGAGTAACACTATGTCCAGATCTGGCCTGACACGGACATGGAATCTAAACTGGATGTATGCCATTTCTGCATCCAAGGAATCAAATGCAGCCTACTGAACAAAGTCCAACACACACAGTATTAGTAGTATTAAAAGGAATTTCCTTTAATAGCAGCATCACTGTAATTTTCAAGTCTGTATCAATATCGTGAATTTCAAAACTCTCTACTGTCCCCACAACTGTTTTCAAATTGATAATTTAGCCCCTTTCTGCTATCCAAAGAAATCTCATTCTACTTTCCTTTTAAGTCCAGACAAGAGAAAAATCATTATCTCCCCATTTTTAGTAGCAGAGAAGACAAACCCTAGAGCAAAATACAGTACTGTTCAGCTTCTCAGTGCTGATCAGGAAGCATCCTAGGAGACCAATGAACTGTACTTCCTATAGCACTGTTTTAACTCCTTACTATGGAGTACAGTTACTTCGCTAGTTTGAAGGGGACCAAAAGAAACAGAGTTTTCAAATCACAAAGTCATAGAATTGTTTTGGTTGAAAGACACCTTTTAAATCAAGTTCAACCATCAATCAAGCACCATCAAGTCACCACTAAACTATGTCCCTTAGCACTATTTCCACATGTCTTTTAAACACCTCCAGGGACAGTGGCTCCAACACTTCCCTGGGCAGACCAGTCCCGTGCTTGATCACCCTTTAAGTGAAGAAACTTTTCATAATACCCAACCTAAACATCCCCTGATGCAACTTGAGGTCTTTTCCCCCCATCCTGTCGCTTGTTACTTGAGAGAACAGATTGAATCCCACCTCACTACGACTATCTGAAAGGAGGTTGTAGAGAACAATAAGGTCACTCCTCAAACTCCTGTTCTCCAGGCTAAACAACCCCAGTTCCCTTAGCCGCTTCTCATAGGACTTGCTCTCTAAACACTTCACCAGCTTCATTGCCTTTCTTTGGACATGCTCCAGCACCTCAATGTCCTTCTTGGAGTGAGGGGCCCAAAACTGGACACAGTACTCAAGGTGTGGCCTCACCAATGCAGGGTACAGGGGAACAATCCCTTCCCTCCTCCTGCTGGCCACACTGGGGCTGATACAAGCCAGGATGCCATTGGCCTTCTTGGCCACCTGGGCACACTGCTGGCTCATATTCAGGCAGCTGCAACCAGCACCTCCAAAACATAAAGAAAACAAAACAACCTCTAGGTTGTTTTCTGCTGGGCAGCTTTCCAGCCATTCTTCCCCAAACCTGTAGCGTTGCAGGGACCCAGCACTTGGCCTTGTTGAATCTCGTACCACTGGCATCAGCCCATCCCAGCCTGTCCAGATCCCTCTGTAGAGTGTCCCTACCTCCAAGCAGATTGATACACCTGACCATGTTGGTGTCATCTGCAACTTACTGAGGGTGCAACTCAATCCCCTCATCCAGATCATTGATCAAGATGTTAAAAGAGAACAGGCCCCAATACTGAGACCTGGGGAACACCACTGGTGACCAGCCACCAACTGGATTTAACTCCATTCACCACCACTCTCTGGGCCCAGACATCCAGCCAGTTTTTGATCCAGCGAAAACTACACTCATCCAAGCCATGAGCAGCCAGTTTCTCCAGGAGAATGCTGTGAGAAACAGTGTCAAAAGCTTTACTGAAGTCTAGGTAGACAACATTTAGTGGATGACATTCCCTCATCCATTAAGTGGGTCACCTTATCATTGAAGGATACCAGGTTAGTCAAGCAGGACCTGCCTTTCATCAGCCCATGCTGACTGGGCCTGATCATCTGGTTGTCCTGTACATGCCACATTATGAGGCTCAAGATGGTCTGCTCCATAACCTCCTCCAGCGCCGAGCTGGGCCTGATCGCCTGGTTGTCCTGTACATGCTACATGATGGCACTCAAGATTATCAGCTCCATAACCTTCCTCGGCACCAAGGTCAGACTGACAGGCCTGTAGTTCCCTGGATCCTCTTTCTAACCCTTCTTGGAGATGGCATCACATTGGCTAACCTCCAGTCAACTGGAACCCCCCACCCCAGTTAGCCAGGGCTGCTGATAAATGATAGAAATTCGCTTAGTAAGCATTTCTGCCAGCTCCCTCAGTTGTCTTGGGTGGATCCTATCCAATCCCATAGGCTTGTGTGTAGTAGATCACTGACCATTTCCTCTTGGATTATGGGGGCTTCATTCTGCTCCCCATCCCTGTCATCCAGCTCAGAAAGCTGGGAACTCTGAGAACAGCTGGTCTTACTGAGTACTGAATGTCGTCTTTGCCTCACTCTTTATGCTCAAGATGGCCTCCAACCTACCAGGGAACTAGAGAGACTAAGAGCAAGTCAATCTTAATAAATCAAACTACGTCCATAAACATTCTTGGGTACTGCAATGCAACTCTCCAGTCTACTAAAAGTTAGAAACCTACTCTAGCACGCTTTTGCCCCACAGCATTAGCACAATCCCAAACAGTTCCCAGGTCTAGTCTGTGTATCAGAGTACCTCAAGAAACTTTTCACAACAGGCAGTCTGCATGCAGCCACCCAGACTGGGCTGCTAAGAAAACTTGTTCATGAGCACAAGTCTTTTTGTTCTAGTTGACATCAGTGCCCAGGAATGCTCCTGGGCACATTTAATTTATTACCACAAGTATAGCTTTAGCACCCCAAAGATCATCCTCAGAATCCAAGTAGAAGCCTGGATGAATTCATGAAATCCAGGGCTCTTACAGATACTCAGAAACACGGTACTGCTGAAAGACCCTGAGCTTTGGGAACGTGCATAGGGAAGTCAGTGGGAAACCTGAAGAAACTGCAGAAGAATATTTGGATCTTTTGGTATCAATTCCTGATACATTAAAAATACATATAGAATCATACTGCATAAATGAAGGCCTATTAATGTACTTATTTCTGTCTTGTGCATATACGTAATGTTTCTCTAGGTTTGTTTTCCATGCAAAAATGCTATTTTTGTCCAGTGTCATTCAATTCCCCGAATCTGATGTATAGCCCCATTTGTTCAGCTGGATATACAATCACAACAACTGTACATGGTCAGTAGCGTCTATATGTTAAAATTGCAAATCACCTTTTTCAGGTGATCATTATTTATGCACGTATATATTATGCACGTATCCAAGAGACACAATGACTGGGAAAAAAAATTATCAAAACCAGTTCAGGATGCAGACTTGAAACAGACTGCAAAGACTACAAATTAATAACAACAGAAATGAAAGACAATACCACCTCTTTCCTTACACAAGACAGCAGTATTTTCAGTCAAAAGAAAGTTAACACAGCTATAAGCTTACAATTTTTGCTCTCCTCTACCAAAAATAAAAAGCCTGAAAATTTATTAAGCAACCTCCTTCAAAATGCTGACCTTTCGTACTCATGTTTGACAAACTTACATGAGAGAAATGGAAAGTCCTTTCAATATTAACATTTGTGATTCATTACTACAGTTGTTTCCCCGCAACAAAGCACTATTCAGCAACAAAGAGGAGGAAGAAGATCATGATGTCATAGTTATGCCCTGGGAACTGCATGGAAGAGTCAAAGAACTGAAGCCATATTTAACATATGCTAAATAAAGAATACACAGCTGATGAAGCCTAAGCTAATTCAGGAAAGGCACCTAACGTGTATAAATTTTTCCAAAAGACAATAACCAGGCGTCTGTACTAGAATTTTATCATGGAAACTTACAAATTCTTTAGTGATGAGTCTAGAAATCAGACTTTGAGCACAGGGAAGTATTTCCCGTTTTTATTAATTTAGAATAATCCTTCTAGAATTAATGTGTTCCCAATCTACACATCACTAAATCTTACTTTTCACAAAAAGGTACAATGCACAGTCTACTAAACTGAAAATGAGGGCTGCTGTAATCCTCTCGGAAACATGCAATTTTTCAAAAATTACACTTCCCCATTTCACAGTATACAACCTTCTAGCAATCAAAACACAAGTTGAAATCAGTTTTAAATACAAGACCTTCACTGAAATTTATCACTGCAGCAGAAAACTAAATGTTTACCTTTACACTGCATTCCTTGGCGAAAAAGGCCCTTGAGCAGCCGTTTGCAATACTGGCATATGGTGGGACGAGTGTAAGAATGAACAGCAAAGGTATGCGGAACCTTCACTCTGCAAAGCACCATCTTTTCCATCCAGATGGGTCGGCCACTCCAGGAGGGAATCCTTTTACTGGGTTCTGGGCAGCAGCGCTGGAATAAATAAGGTATATGTGATTTGTACCAAAACAGTTTGGCTGCCACGACAGGTGAAGTCCCTGGTGACTGAAAAAGAGGAAACATTACACCCATTTTTTTAAAGGGTAGAAAGGAGGACACTGAGAACTACCGACCTGTCAGCCTCACCTTTCTGCCCGTAAAGATCATGGAAGAGCTCCTCCTAGAAGCTATGCTAAGGCACTTGAAGGATAGGGAGGTGATTCAAGACAGCCATCACAGCGTCACCACAGGCAAGTCCTGCCTGAACAACCTAGTGGCCTTCTATGACAAAGCGACTACCTCAATGGGAAGGGGAAGAGCTATGGACGTCATCTATCTGGCCATCTGTAAAACCTTTGACACGATCCCCCACAACATCCTTCTTGCTAAATTGGAGAGGTAACGGTTTGATGGGTGGACTGTTTGGTAGATAAGGAATTGGTTGGATGGTCTCTTCCAGAGGGTAGTGGTCAATGGCTTGATGTCCAGATGGAGATCAGTGTCAAGTGGTGTCCCTCAGGGGTCTGTACTGGGACCAGTGCTGTTTAGTATCTTCATCAATGACATAATGGGATCAAGCGCATCCTCAACAAGTTTGCAGATGACACCAAGCCAAATGGTGCAGTTGACAAGCCAGAGGGATGGGATGCCATCCAGAGGGGCACGGGCAAACTGGAGAATTGGGCCTGAGTGAACTTCATGAGGTTCAAGGTACAAGTTCTTGCACCTCTGCAGAGAAGTATTAGGGGTACAGGTGGATGAAAGGCTGGACATGAGCCAACAATGTGCATTCACAGCCCAGAAAGCCAAATCATATCCTGGGCTGCATGAAAAGAAGCACGGCCAGCAGGTCAAGGGAGGTGATTCTCACCCTCCACTCCCCCCTGGTGAGGCCCCACCTGCAGTACTGCATCCAGGTCTGGAGTCCTCAGCATAAGAAGAACATGAACCTGTTGGAGCAGGTCCAGAGGAGGGCCACAAATATGATCAGAGGGCTGAAGTGCCTCTGCTATGAGGACAGGCTGAGAGAGCTGGATTTGTTCCGCCTGAAGAGAAGGCTCTGGGGAGACCTTCTTGCAGCCTTTCAGTGCTTAAATGGAGCTTATAAGAAGAATAGGGACAGTCTTTTAGCATAGCTAAAATACATAAATACATAATACATAAATACATAAATAGCATAGCTGTTGTGACAGGTCAAGGAGTAACAGTTTTAAAGTGAAAGAGGGGAGATTCAGACTCGATGTAAGGACGAAATTTTTCACAATGAGTGTGGTGAAACACTGGCACAGGTTGCCCAGAGAGGTGGTAGATGCTCCATTCCTGGAAACATTCAAGGTCAGGTTGGATTTGGCTCTGGGCAACCTGGCCTAGTTGAAGATGTGCCTGCTCACTGCAGGGGGGTTGGACTAGATATACTTTCAAGGTCCCTTCCAACCCAAACTATTCTGCGATTCTACTTTAGGAGAGAATTAAAAAAAAGTCACTGGGTCCGGAGGGAAATTTTGGCTCTGAAACTGACTGGATAAGAAAGCAACCTGGCCAAAAAGCTTTAAGAGGACATTCTGCTATCATAATACAAAACTAAGAGAACACCTGACAGGAAAGTACGCATGAATATTTCTACAGAAGAGAAAACACTAGAAATTCACTTCTACACTTTTTTTTTTTAAGGAACCTGGCAAGGTTCAAAAACAGCACAGACAGACCCCCATACAGAGGATCTAAATGGATAACACTGGAGGTAGGCAAACCAAATCCAATCAAGCTATCAGTTTTAAAAAGCAATGTATTGCATGCCTGCATAGCTTACCAAGTTAGGCACAAATATTTAGAAAATTAAAAATAATTTTGGAAATTAAACACCTCAAAAATATTTGAAATTAATTTAAAACAAAAATTCAGCCATTAAAGCAAAAAAGCATTGAGTATCACAATGAACATTCAGCAGGTTACCTACATCTACAGAAAAAAGGAACATGACCTTGTGATTCTGAACTAAAGCATTTTAACATTGCTCAAAGATGAACTGCAAATACAGTAGTGTATTACTGACCACCTAAGCCAGGTATTTGACATCACATAGCAAAGAAGAGGTGTCAGAGGTATTAACGTAGAAATCAAAAAGTTAAATTCGTTGATAGGAGAAATGGTTACAATTCTATGTTCAATAAATACATCTTACCAATAGTTATAATCATCACAATAAATACTTTTAATGACTCAAGACTACCCTTCATAGCCTCTAGCTAAAAAAAATTACGTTCTTGCATTAGACAATCTATACAATTTATATTTTAAACTATGAAATTTGTTGTAAGGAATAGAATTAGATAAGCAAGAGAGACTAAGTGCTAAAAGCAATGCTTTTACCCCACCGTGAAAGCAGCAATGAAGCAAATGGATCTAATCACTGCCTGTCCCGTCCTACGATCCCAATATAGTTGCAGTATAACCAGTAACTTCTCAGCAATCATCATAACAAAGAACTATTATGGATGACAGTAAATCCTTCATCCCCTACACTCTCCTTGATAGGGCTTGGGTTTTTTTGGAGTAACTCTCTGAAAAGCTTAACAGCCTATCAGGAACACTCTCTCCTCTCCAAGCATAAAAGCTTACAATTGGTACTCCTTTAGCCAAGTAACTATTCTATCCTGCAACCACAGTTCCCAGAGGCCATAAAACCATGAGTGACAGGCTAGCAACAAAATTATACATAAAAGTTGTCACTTACTCCCCGTTTCACTTCCCACAGTAATAATAGTTATCAGTAAGTGCCACAGCCTAGGACTCACCAGATTTAAAAATGAACTAAAACCAATCCTAATGGATAAGCTCAACTTGCTGGTACTCATTATGAGCCCCTTGCAACACTATTTAGTTCCTCAGAGGTTAAAGGATTTAAAACCAGAAATTGTTTCTCCTTTCACATTACATACTTCTTCAGAGGCAGAGGATGTGTATTCAGCTTGTGCTGGTCTTGGAACTGAAAGCCCTGCTCCTGGTAAAGACACATTAGACAGACGCCTCTTTCTCACTCCACTGCAGTTATTTGGAATCTTGAAGGCACATCGCTTATGGTAGTTTAACCCACAACCTGAAAAAGAAGGTTTTTAGACAAAAAAATTTCTAACATTCAAAGTAACAAAAATAGTACTATTATTTTATTAAAGCAGTTTAAAAAAAAATCACCCTGGAAAATGCTAAAGGCAGAAACAGATTGCTGTTAAATTCTCTTATTTTAGTGTTTTTGATGTGATTCCCAGAAACAGCTTTTTTTGCACTATTTGCTGTAATACTGGTCTCCAGTAAGCCCAGCTCTAGAAACAAGGTCAAAGACCCTGAAGCTGCCTATCACCCTCCTCATTTCTCCCCATCACTTCCTCACTTCAGAGTACAAGAGCCAAGGAGAAGCCAGTGAGGAGGCAAGCATCAGCACCTGACAGCAGGCTGCAGAGTGCTCTGCAGCCAGCTGGATGGGGGCCACAAGGCAGGGGGATTCCCCTTTGGGAGTCTCTCCAAAGTATGTGCTCCTTGTGCAAAGAACACACACTTGTAAGCTAGCTGTTTTTTCCAAAGCATGAAACAGTAACACTTCTTAACTCATCTGCCTAAGGTCACACACAGTTGGTGTTAACACAAGGATCAGAGCTTGGGTTTTGTGATGCATTACCCCTCTCAATTCTATTCAATACTACATTTACCATGTGCTAACATATCCAGCAAGATATTCCTCATCGTATATAAACACACACAAAAATGCACTAAACATCACAGACTTACCTTCACATTTTAATCCTTGTCGTACCAAACCCCAAAGCATCTCTCCACAGTAGTCACAAAACGTAGGAGCCTTATAGGAATGCACATAAAGTGCATGAGGACGGATCTGGAAATCTTCAACTGTAGCCAAAGCTTTTAAAACATTGCAGTAAGTTATGGTTCTTGCCACAGGACCAACAAGGATTTATGGGACATGCATGTTGTTTTAAAAAGGGCAGATTCAAAGAACACTAATGAGCTGTTTAGACATCAGTGTTTTACCATATACCATTTAAATATGCATTTACAAGATTACAAAAGTTTTCAGTAAACTTTTTTATTGAGGAAAAAAATACATTGGATTCTGTAGGCTAATGGCCACAACTAATCAACATTGAGTCACAATGTTGAAAACCTCACTAATATGAGAAGGCAAACACAGGAAGCTTTGCTAAAATCAACAGTAAACATTTGAAAGAGCATTTTTAAGCTGTTTTGTAATGTATGAAATTTTGAAACAATCGACAGTTCTACAGGTCAGATTTTTACTTCTAAAACTTTTTTTCAGTAAAAGGTTTAGATTGAACTCTGTGTGTATCAAAACAGAACTGTGGACAGAACTTCTACGGAACACTGGAAACTTCACTAGTAATGTTAGTTTTCTTAAACAAGCACAGATGCATTTAAATTATTTTTTGTCCTGTTTCTTTGGAATGTAAAAAAGGAAAAAGTGGTATTTTACACCAACATCAGCTTGCTCTGATGACTACTATTCTTTGATCAAAATACTAACACTTCATATTCAGATTCTCATGTCTGAGTTTTAAAACCTTGCTGAAAGATTTGCATGTCTTCAAAATGCCTTAGTTTCTGGTGGTCTGTCTGTTTATAAGGAAACTGTCAGAGATTGTGAATAAGCAGCACACAGGACAAGTTTTCCTAACACGCCATTCACCAGAAGCAATGAAAAGCTCAGAGCAAGGTGATCAACTACTGAACACCCTAGATAAACCTACAACAGTAGGTCCTGAAATGCAGCCAGGGTATTCAGCCTTGTGACTCTGGATATTTTACTTTATTGACCCAATTTACTAATCTAATCCTAAGTCAGCCAAGTGATCTCTGCCTAGAACATAACCTCAGTTTGGCATTTAGTCCTCAAAGTCTGAAAGAGCTGCTTGATGCTAATTCAGCTTTTATTTGTAGTTTAACTACAGCTGGCTTTTGATCGAATTCAACAGAGTATCGATGAAACACATAGAAATCAAATCAGTTGGGGTTTGTGGCGGGAGGGTTGTCCTTGCTATTGAAGGGTAATAAACCACTCTAAGGACTTTATCATTTCAAATAAACTGTTTTCAAGCACTATAATAACCCTTAAGAGGCTGTCCTTTATAGGTATGACTCAGCAGCTACATTTATATGAAGCCTTTCAGCAGTATAAACCACCAATAGTAAAAGCTACAGAATAAAAAGACAAATATAAGTAAAAGAAAGCCAGCATCAGGGTTGGAAGAGCAAATTCTGAATCCTAGCAGCATTCTGGCAAAAACCATTATAATGAGTTTATATTATTATAATTATAAACTCATATTATTAGGATTCAGATTTGTAATAAAAAACCTGAAGAAGATTAAAACAAGACAGTGAAACAATAACAAAACTGAGCACTGAAACATCAGTATCACTTAGATTTTGTTGGAAATCTCCACCCCAAAAAAGTGACCTAGTACGAGAGTTAAGTAAAAGAGGTCAAGGCAAGTATGATAATAGTGTTCTATGAAGTCCTATTTTCTTTTAATTCCCTGAATAAAGTGCTGTTCTATTGTTGCAATAACACCTACCAGAGAGTACAACCTCAACAAGATCTCCCTCATGAATCTCTTCTGCTGATGTAATTCGTTGCAAAATATTATCTGAGTTCAGGTCATGACGGAAGAGGAGAATTTTGTCATACATGCCAAAGAAACCACACTCTGGGAACTGTAATAGAAAGCAAAGTCAAAATTAACACACGCTCTTTGATAATCCTGTCCATAAATGTTTTTAATAACAGCTAGAGAACTTGAGTATTTTAAGTGTTCCATGGAAACAAAATTAATCTGCTTATTTTTAAGGAACTGAAGCATTTTCTGAACTCAAATGTAGCGTAAAAAGGTAAAAAAACCCCAATAACACAAAATGGAAAACACCCATACCAAAACAAAATGAATCAATACCAACTTCTTCCCCCCCACTAACAGCGACACTTTTTTCAAACCTGAAAAGAAAAAAATGTTAGGGAGTTCGTTTCTTCGGGTTTTTAATCTCTCAGACCTGCATAATCAGTCTGGCACCTGAAAGCCAATGCAGACCTTTCTAACTCAGATACCACCATCTGTGACCCTTATTGGGTGAGGCAGATAAGTCAGCTCAAGACATTCCAGCCCCACCTGCCACACTTTTCTGGAGGAGCAATCCACGAGAGGTTCCATGTCATTGTTCTACAACGGTTTAGATTTGCAGATGCAAGAAAAGGAAAACTCGATTCTCCACAAGGACAAATGATAATATGGCAAATCCATATAGGAAACAGATACATTAAGTAACAAGCCATTTTACCATGGCACTTCACTGAAAATAGCTTTTTTATTCTGTCTTTTCCCCACTCTTCAAAATATTGTCAAGTGTGAGTAAAACAACTTAAAATGAAAAGCTTAAAAGTAAACAAAGTTCCCAGAAAAAGAGACCTGTAATGAGTACTAATCAACCAGCTCCTTTGGCCTCTTTGTCTAAACCAGAATTCAAACTTGAGGTGAGAATACACACAGAAGTGCTCCAAAGAAGAAAACTGGAAGAATGTGGGGGAAAATATGGAAAATCACACAACAAACTTACAATTAACTTGGTGATAGACTATAGTTCGGTAATTTAGATCTCGCACAGTCAATAAGTAACAGGTCTACACTGCATGAAGCTTGGGATACATTAATTGTCCTTATCTAAACTAGTCAAAGACTTGTTTCTACTAACTCGAGGACATAACGAAGGTGTCCGTCATGCCCGTTGTTTTCACACTCTCTTCCCATTCAGAAAGAAAATTATTTCCTCTTTCTGGTAGCAATTTTATCCGAAATCTGAATCCCCATGCTCTGGAGACCATACTACCTACAGGGCCAGGACGTGTGCTGTTTAACCCATACCAAAGCAAAGGACAAACCTGGCAAAATTATACTGGCACTAGTAGATATTTAATCCGCAGAACCAAGAAACTCATCTACCAGGCTGACACCAAAGCAACAGGCTGCTTCCTCTGCCTCCCAACTCACGTTTAGGCTCCCTACATAAATTTGATACTCTCTCATACTCTGTACAATAGCCTTGAAGGCAGATATGACAGTAGCATTATACTCCACCCAATCAGATGCTTTTTAAAAACCTTTAAACAATAAAACGCTATTGTTTAAAATTCTTGGGTCATCTGGAATGACCTGTAAGAATTCCTCTCTTATCATACTTTATTTCAGTATACTCATTCGCTGATTCTTCTCACTAAATAGCAAATATCCATGAATATTCTGGAAATTACTTTTTTCCAATCTCCCAAAGATTTTTTTTTTAAATCAGAAAATCAAATAAAAAGCTTGAGAATTAGTCATGCTGCCCAAACATGTGCCTCAGCATCTCTGCAAGTATGCACAAGACTTGACTTTGTATTCAAAGCGTGCATAGATGCAGCACACTAGTAGTTCTTCTGAGGGAACGGACAGTTCTTCATGCCTGAAACAGTGCGTAAACCTGCTTTAGGTTCTACCTCAGAACTCCCTCAAAACTGTGACTCAATTAACAAGAAACCAAGTTATATTTACATTTTTTAGTAAGTGCTGTAAGATTTTATTCCTTGATATTACACACACTGTTTAGCCAAATGTCACATCTTAACACTATCGTGAACAACAGGAAGCTAACACATCAATGCTCCAAACAGTTGTATCCTCAAGATAACTTCTGTTTATGGTATATCAATTGCATCATACTGCTGAATAACTTAATTCCAACAAAAGGGAGAGAAAATCAGCATGAATATGGTATGTATCTGCCTGCAGATAAATATGACACTCTTTATTAATGGTGATATTAATTTCAGCTGCTGGGGGGACAACTGAGGATTCAGAGAATCAGTGTGAACTACTGCCTCTTCGTACTAAGTTCATAGAACTACCTACAAACCAGAGTCTTCAAGGAACCTCTAAGATATTTCACAGGTCTAAGTCTCCTTCTTTCGATAAAAATATGATTTGTTTATCTTTTTTTCATAATTCAAGACCATAAACCTTTCGTGCAGCTGCCAGACCCTACACATAATCCCCCATCCCAGCAATCAGAGATGACATAATCGCATACCAAGAAGCACTTACTTTAAAAGCTATGACCATATGTATTCTGCATGTGCACCACTTACCTACTCACGTACACATCTTGGATTTACTGAAACGTTTTAAACATATCACATCAAATTTTGGTGACTAAAAAGCATTAGCTGACACAATAACAAAAGTTACACGTGAACACTCAAATCCTCTTTGTGACAGCAAGCAAAATCATTAAAAACGAGACATTCCATTCCTCTAGAAAGGATCATCAATATTAATTCCAAAGTTTGTAAATAACAGTATAATGCCAAGAATTAAGATTTGGTTTTCAAATAAATTTCAGGCAAAAGCTAAATTAATTTCTATGGAATAAAAGTATTGTAAAAAAGCAAAATAATCTATTATAAATTGTTAGAACTGTTGGCATCGACATCTTTCTTTGGTTCTACGTTAATTAAATTGACTTTTAAGCTGTGTACCGTGAACACTTACAATACTGCAGTGATGTTTTGCTGCCCCCTTCTCCCCAAATAAGCATACATACATATGGATGAAAGGACTGTGAATGGTTGTGTGGTTTTGTAACTGTATTATTTAACCACATTAAAGACAATTCCTCTATCTATGAGCTTCAGCTTAATCAGTAGCTTCTAGACCAAGGTGCAGAATCACAAGGTCATGTCTAAGAAGACTAATAATAATAATACATGCCAGAATTTACTCCAGAAGTCTATCATTAAATGCAGACTCTGTATGCAGTTTCTATAGATACATGTGACAGACTTCACCCAGGACACATTTTTCTATGCATTGTGCATGCCTAATCTCCATTTCTGAAACAATAATTCCAAAACCTAAAAGCATTAGAACACAGATAACCTGTTCATTGGTACTACAAAGTTGTAGTTGCTACAAGGTTTTCCTGAATCCACAACAGAGACAGGCATGGCTGAGGAACCTTGAAACAGTTCCTTTACGTATCCTGCCTGTTAGGTTAGGAACTTGTCTGCATGTCCACAAGGGAGCATAGAGGAACAACGCAAGTGGGGCAGCCCACACAACACCCTGCTCAGCTCCTCCCAGGCCCATCATCACAGGAACCATCGGCCCACCAAAGGCTCATTTCCATATGCCAGAGGAGCACAGAGACACAAGGGCAGGTGGGGAACCCAAATTAAGGACCCCAAGAAAAGGATACCCTGTCCAGGACTCTCCCAGGGCTGTCACAGGACAGCCTCAGCCCCGGTTTCCAGTCATAAAACTCATCAAGATAAGTCAACACTAGAGCACCTTTTAGACTAAGAAGGGTTGCTGCCCAGTGGTATGGGACGCATTACAAAACGCTGTGGGATGTTTATGGAAGTAATCAGGAAAAAATAGGGGGATAAGAAGACAAAGAGAGGCTGGTCACTTGTAAATAGCAGCTGGTCAGAATAACTGTCTGGTGCCTCATCAGCACCATCTGTCCTCTCTTTTCATAAAATTCCCTTTCTAACTGTTTTCCTGGATGATGGGTTCTCATTCTGAGCACATGGGTGTGAATAGGGCAGTCTGAATGCCAGCAACTGGAGGCAGACCACAGATCAGAGGACCCACATATCCGTGGTGCTAGTGACTAGAGAAAAGAATGAGTGAAATCAAAAGCTTGAACATCGAGGTACCAGCAAGACCCAGATCCAGCGACTGCTACCGGGCGATAGTGCCTGAGTCCAGCTACTGGAGACATCCACAATTTTTTGTGTTGATGTGCTTTTTTTCATGTGTGTGTGTGATCCCACTATAGACCTTCACACTGAACCACCTGAGAAGTTTATAGCATGAGACTCATTGCTGCTGTTTGTGCTCATGTGAGAGTTCCGTGTGTCTGCCTGTGTTGATCTGTATGTATACGTGTATGCATCACACACCTGTATCCAAGTGCCTGTGCATACTGGGAATCCATGTATTCCCAGTCGTTCCACCTGGGCATGAAGCTGTAGCAGCATCACCTCTGCCAGGAGGCTGTAGGATTCAACTGTCCCCAAGAAAACCTTCCAAGTTGATGAAAAAGCCCTGCACTTTCCTCGCACAGCTCCCAACCCGAAATTCCCCTGTTACAAAAGAACAGACCCTAACACAAAGGTTCCTCTCTAATCACTCCATTCCACACACTTCTGCCCCCACTACAGTCCTGTGTGCCCAAGCAATGGAAGCGCTGCCTGGCTGCCCTCTGCATGGCCGGCCTCGATGAGCTGCAGGCGGCCCATCAGAGCCCGTGGCTATGGTACTTGGCCAGGCTTTGATGGTGGGAGCTGTGCAAGCAGCTTGAATCTTACAGACGTGCAGCCCCCTGCTCTCTCTTCCACCCCTCTCTACATTTGGGAATACAGTATTCCTTGCTAGCACCTCAGCCAGAAGGCAGAGGTGGACTGCTGGCCAAGAATAACCATCATCGATTAACAAGGTTTTTATTTCAAGTGGTATCTTTAAACAGAATTTTTACGCAAAGCTGAAACTATGTTCAAGTTGTACACTATGAAATTTTTATCTCGGATCCAGCTTTTATAGCCTTCCTTATGCTCCGTTACATGAAGCTGTTAAGGAACAACTCTACCCAGTTCATTTGAAGTGTTAAGAGCTCATAATGTAAACTTGAAAACAAAACTCAGAGCAGAATTTTTTAAAGCTTACAGGATTAAACAGCTATTACTTTCCTGCATAAAAGCCCAAAGTACCTGCACAGTGACTCAGAACACATAAACTGGTAATCCCAGTATTACTAGGCTTCCTAAAAGCAAAAAGGAGATTGTTCCCAGCGTTAGCAGTTCTAAAAGCGCATCTAACTCCAGGAAATCACTTGCGGGAAGTCTACGTATGAGACTGACTGTGCCAAAATTTATCTCTGGTACACCAATACCATCAGCTTACGTATGCAATCCTTTGTACTTGGGCGGTGCTAGCACAAGTAACGCTACTAGTGCATTACTGCAGTTACACTGAGGAAAAACAACTGGCATCATGCATCATCTAGAATGCTTACCTGCAAGTATTACAGTATGTCTAGTTTTTATTAATAGTACATTACACCATTCTTTTCACCCAGAAAAATTAAACATACAGCAGCCAGCATTGCTGGAGCGAAACACAACTGAGGCTTCTTTCTATCTTGGCAGTAACTGAAAAATCCCTCTAGTTCATGTTCCAGGACTTTCTTTACAAAGTTCTGGAACAGACGCCAAAAATTCACACTAGGGAAAAGTGTAGGCGGATATCGTTTCAAGGTCCAATATCTCATGACCCGTCATAACTCAAAACAAATGCTTCAAACCACTGAACGTTAATTCCAAAGTCTAATGGTGCAAAACATCTATTACCTTGGAAAGTCTCTTCCTTCACTGAAATCACTCCCATCTATTACTCTGCATCCCTACCCAGCTATTCACTCCCACTCTTTAAAATCATGTGCCAACACATTATCACACAGACAATTAGCTTCAAACATGTTACATGAGATCTTTCCCTCGCCAGATGCCTCAGTACAGATGTACTTGGACTACTGCTTGGCTGGGTTTTCCAGCATGCAAAGTTATTACCATACTGGACATGCTAACGTGCCCTGCATATTCTAGCTCCATGTCCCAAGTCCTCCAGCAGTTCTCATCCTCTCAGAGGCACGTCTGCTTCTGTGTTTCCACTCTACTACTCTGCTAGTTTAGCTCGTATGAAGAAAGCAGATGACAAGTCAAGAACACAGACCAACAGGGGGGGAAGAAGATCTGAACACAGCTAATGAATACAAAACATGATTTGCATTCATTTTAGAGCCATTCAAAAATAAGCACCATGAGCTATCACAAGCTTAACCTGCAGAAAAACCCAGAAGGATGGTTGCCGTACTGTTACCCATTTATTACACCGAATTAAGCTGTTACTGCAAGAGTTGTAGAGACCCATTTGTAATATGGATGGATTGTAATATAATCGTTGTAATATGGTTCTTTACTTCACAATGCTTTATTACTAAAACATCTGTTAACACTTGAGAAATCATATTAACCTTCAAGTCAACACCTCTGCCACAGTTTGATTAGATAGCCATTACTATGATAGCTTCCAAACCTTTGGAAGACAGCTCATATTAATTCCACATGTTTTGGTCTTTTCACAACGTGACAATTTAAAGCCTTTTTCTCCCCCTTCAGCAGCCCTCACTGGTTGGACTTGATGGTCTCTTCCAACCAGATGATTCTGCAATTCTGAAGAGCTAGCTATACAAACTACTTTAATTCAACCCCATTAAAACTCGAGTTCTTAGGTATATACAGGTATACAGTTAACTGTCACTTAGAAAATTCTACAGAAATACTTGTGTGTTCTTCATGCCAGGCTTTTTTCCCTCTGATCAAAGGAACATGTTTGAACACATCTCCTGATCTTCCTTCCCACCGCATCCCAATTTACTTCATCTTCAAAGGAAACTGGCTAGTTTTCCAAACAATCCAAGGACTTCAGTCATATTCCAATCATTGAAAAATAAATCCCACCTAGTCTAATTAAAATAATAGGCAGGACTATCAAAAAAGTGCATACATACTGACAGGACCATATTCAATTCAGATTATTCAAATTATTGACCAAGATATACAATGTACCAGGACTACAGCATTTATAAAAATGATGGAAGTATGAAACTACGGAAACAGTAGACAGACTCATAAGCAGGAGTAATATGCAAGATTTAACTGCTTTTAAACACAGCTATACTTCCAGTGACTGTTCTCAAGACCTTACCCAGGTCAGAGTCTTGAAGAAATATGAGCATGAACATGCTAAGTACCTGCGTAAGTGGCTGTCAACAGATTAAGGCCTGAATTCAGGCGAGCAAAAACAGCACAATGTGGGGGGAAACAATCATGGAATTAATACTAGTAAGAAAGCATAAGTACTATTGGGAGAGGAGACATTTAATAAAAACCGTGACACCTTAAGGACTGGCTATAGAAAGAAAGGTGATCAAAACACCCAACATGAAAAAAATAGGAAAAAAAAAAAAGGAAAAGAAAGAAAGAATGAAGAAGCACAAAGAAAGCCAGGAATCAAGTAGAAATAAGATTATACACAATCATGAATTTGCTGTTGAGAGACAATCACAGGTGCAGTTGAAAGACAGTGATCATGTTAGGATGAAGAATAATTAAGACAACCAAAATATTACTGCTAGCAAAACCAAAGAGACCAAACACACCAGAGTTACAGGAATCAAGCTGAAAGTAACAGGTGCTAGATATGGGCTTCAAGCCTATAGGTACAGGTAAGCAAGACAATACTGAGACTATTTCAAAGAAAGAACTGAAAAAAGTACTACATATGGAAGAGTTCAGCAATAGCAGAATTGAAACATTGTTGGTGGAGAAGATTTAAGAATAAACCTGAAACAGGCAGGCCATGGAAGAAAAACTTAGCTTTGGAAGAAACCAAGACACAAGATAGAACAAAAAAATACTAGGGTGGATCAAGTTCAATACGAAAAAGTTAAACAGACAGGAAATAAGTGCAGGAAACATGAATGAAGCATTAGAAATATGTACGGGCAGAGAAGAAGAGATGAGAAAATGTTTGGTTTGGCTTTCTTTTTTTCTTTTCTTTTTTAAATTTAAGACATGAGAGCACCATACAGAACACAGAGAGCATAAATACAGAAATACAGAATAAAAATCCAAGAGAGGTTTGTTAATCAGACGTAAGACACACCCCTTTAACTTCGCTAAGTGGTGACTGGGTGGGTTCAGTGAAGTGGAAAATGTAGTTTGGAAGATTAAGAAACAGATAACAGTGTATCAGTGCTCAAGTCAAAGAGAAAGCAACCGTTAGAAAGGATCACAACAATTTCAGGCAAGCACCCTAAGACAGGAGGGCAACTGGCCTACTTCAGAGCAAAATGTAGCAAAGGCACTGGAGGAAAAGTATGTGAAGAAGAGGGTGCTGAGTATGACTGAAAATGAGGAGGATGAAGGACAGGTTCGTAGATTAAAAAGGAGGGCAAGGGAAGTTTCTGAATCATTACAATAAAGAATCATAAGTTTAAGAAGAAAAGTTATGAACCATCTTGCAGGTACTGATAGTATACAAGTAATAGAACAGAACAATCAAATGCCTTTCATTTATAGCTATTAGTTTAACTAGAACAACATAAATAAGCTAGAATAAAGCCTTTATAGCATGCTGTCCTACATAATTCAAAGTTTGTAGGAGGGAAGCATCACCACACTGGAGTTTTTAGTTTTAAGATAAGTAAGCCCTATGCACTACTACATGTCCTCTCGTGAGGAATGAAGAAACAGCATTTAAACACAAAACAGGATTAAGAACCTGCCTCTGTAGTATCTGATCATTGTGAGAAGACATGCACTGCCCATCTGCAACTTAAGCTACACATTTTTCTGCTTCTAAATACACTCCCTCTATTCCAGCAGTCATATCTGTTCATGCTTTGGTTCCTCTTCAGGCTCTCCCCGAGAAGTATGTGTGGTACTTTAATATACAGCCATTTAGATAAAGAACGAACAGAGAAGACAGATAGAGACTATAACCAAGAATCTTCTGAAGCATCCCTATAAAATCTAGAGGGTTTTTTTTTCCTCAGGATTTCTATTGAGATTTCCAATATGCAATACCCCTAACTGCTCACCAAATTTAACTTTAAACTTGAAAAAAGGTTTTGCTCCCCTCCTAATGTTTAGAATATTTTTAACAGAGCTGAAAGACACATCAAACATTTGCATTACTCATCTTGCTCTCCTTGCAGACATATCTCTTTAGTTTCAGTTCTGCTGATGCTATTTTAATTACTCCTTTGCAAAACTTTGTGGACTTTCAGAACTTAAAGAGGGCCTATAAGAAAGATGTGGACAATCTTCTTAGCAGAGGCTGTTGTCAAGAGGTGATGGTTTTAGACGAGAAGAGGGAAGATTCAGGCTAGATATAAGAAAGAAATTTTTTTAAAATGAGGGTGGTGAAACACTGGCACAGGTTGCCCAGAGAGGTGGTTGATGCCCCATCCCTGGAAACAGTCAAGGTCAGATATGATGGGCTCTGAGCAACCTGATCTAGTTGCAGATGTCCCTGATCACTGCAGGGGTGTTGGACTAGATGACCTTTGAAGGTCCCTTCCAACTCAAACTACTCTGCGATTCTATCATTCTGTGAAAACCTGAACAAGCTACACTAAACAGCAGCATCTGAAGCAGGAAGCACAGTTGACCATCGACAATACAGCAAGACTGGCAATACAGAAAGCCCTATGAAAATACATTAGGTAAACACAGCACTTATTTCCTAACTAAACTGTTCTCCAACACAGGCTTTTGTGGGACTGTTTTCCCCACAGCTGATTAATTTCCCCTGAAAAAAATAGACATAAGGCATAAGTTACTTTTCTGAAAACTTCTGAGGATGCTGTAATTACTTTTACAAAGATTAAAATCCATCCTCCTCAGAGATCTGCTGTAAGTCCTAATCAACTTTTTTGATACTGTACTTGCAGCTTGAAATAGTTAAGGCAGGCAGTTCAAGCTCCCAAGCAAACGATAAAGGATACTTGAAATTTTTTGTTCCAGGTATGTAGAGAAATACAAGGCTGAAATGTGATTTAAAAACACTATTAAAAATAAGCACAGAAAATTACATTTACTTTTAGTAAAGATAACACTCAAATAACAAAAGCAGCTAGAAATTATTCCAATTTTAAAAAGATATTTCTCCTTTTTCATTAAGGAAATGCAACAGTAAATAGACACTGCTAACTACAGAACTATCACAAGAACAAACTACACAGTACTCCAAAGCTGAGGGCCAAGAACCAATCAAGAAAAAACAGTTTAAGCAGGCTGTGGAATACCAAAGGAAAGGGAAGCTTTAACACTGTTGAATCTCAAAGGCATACCCAGTACCTTCAAAGCTTTCAACTGGAAAAAAACGGCAGCCATATGCATGACAGCACACAGAAGAACATAGTTTACTATTTTTACATAAATACAAAATTATCTACATATTAAACTTGAATATTTAATATGTTTGCAACAGTCATCAGATCTATAACAAAAAAATGTCACAGCAGAACACATGGCTGTAAAATAGAGAGAGGGTGGAAGGAGGATATTGCCACTTGTGCACTGGCTATAAATCTACTTATGAAAGATGAATCCACCACACATAAGGTTGTGTGCCCTGATAAGTTTGCCACCTGTGAACATGCTCTCATTGAGCAGTCATCTACTGGTAGCCTCAGCTGCAGGAGAGCATCAACTGAATCAAAGCCAGATAAAAGAGGAAAACTCATGAAATCCTCATCAGTTCTGCAGTAGACTAGGCTCAACATATTAAGAAGTCTCTTGAGCTGTAATAAGAACTTGAGATAAACTTTTAGCTGAGCCTGCCAGAACAGAAAGGAGGAAGAAAAGTAAGCGTGAATGTATTTGTTTCCATCTTTAAGACAGAAGACAGGAAACGTGCAGATGCAAAGAGGACGAGTTGATACAGAAAGAAAAAGCAGCCCCTAAAATGGCTGCGAAAAAGTGCCTCTAACATGCATAGTACCAAAAAAACCCACAAAACAAAAAAAACCCCAACAACAAAAAACTTTACTCAACTTCTCTCTTCAGAAAGAAACTAACATGCTGAACTACATTTTGATATCCCATGAAGTTATTATGAAATCAGCTTGCTTGCCAACTAGTTTGTAAAATTATGGAAGAAGCAGTTAAGTTATGAGATGAGGAAAAAAGATAGATGCGCATATGCAAATGAGAGTTCATACAACGTTTGCATTTACATTCTTCCAAGCTACGAAGTGAAAAAGAATCATCTAATTATAAGAATCAAACATAAATACGAATCACAGCAATGAAAGACATAGAGAAAACAATCCACTACAAAATAATATGCATTCAAGTCCCTCCCTCTCACAAATCCCCAACCAAGATACATTTGAAAGTATGCTCAGATTTTTTTTATTTCTTGGTTGACTCTCTCGCAATAGAAATTATGCTGATAACAGTCCTCTCATAAGAGTAACGGATGCATTCCTTATATGGAAAAGTAGTAGCTGCCTGGTAGGGTTTTTAATTATTAACTAGAAACCAGAAGAAAAGCTAGTAACATGCAAGTCTGCGGGTCTGCAGTGCATTTCTGTAGCCACAGTTGGTCCTTTCCTATGGCTGCAAGAACACTCCTTAACAGCAGTAAGCATAAACTAGTAAAAACCTAACACATTTGTGACAATAACTGAAAGGAAAAACATAGTCTCCACATTGTGAAAATTACTGCAGAAAATTTACTACTACAACTTATTTTACTAGATTTCACAAGAAAGAAAGAAACAGGGGGGTTTACTCCATTTAAATTAAAAGCTTCCATCTCGGAAGTTAGCAAAATTTCTTTGTGTATAACTGCAAGTATCTAACACGAATCTTTGTCTGTACCAGACTTCTTGGCACGTTCCAGTCACACATCATTATTACTAGCAGTGTTTTACAAAACAAGAACAAGCATTGCTGTCTGCAGAACACGGTTGTGTTATACCCTACCTTCTGGTAAACTATAGAGCACACGAGGTCTTTAACAGCAGAGAGGGACAGGTCCTGAGCTTCAATGGTGACAGTCTCTCGAGTGAGACCGATCTGCAGAAGGAAGGAGACACCATGCATAGAGCCCCGGGAGTTGGTGAGGCTCTGGGTACTGCAACTGCCATTGGAGAGTCGACTGGAGAGCCCCGACTGGGGACTTGAAGACAAAGTTGGGGTTTGTGGTGCAGCAGCATGACATGTAGGTGGGGAAAACTTCTGTAAGGATGGGGGAGAAGAGTTGTTTGCTGACATCTGACTTGCTTTACTCTGTCAAGATCTCCCTAGTAGTCAAAACCTAAGAAAAAAATGTTTTCAGTTCTTGGTTTGAAATGAAAACCAGGATAACTTTCCCTTTCTTAGTTCAGTAAAACACCCCTGACCAGTAAAACTTAATTTTCCCTTTCATTCTGTGCAAGCCAAAGAGTAAAATAATTTCAGCTGTAAGTTACTTTAAATTAAAGGTTCTTTTTCCACAGTTACAATCAGCTGATGAACGCAGACTGCCTGTCCCCTTTAGCACCACGTCCGGACAACAGAGGCTTACATAAAAGCCTCACAGAAATATACAGGCTCTGCTGTTTTGTACTAGTCCTTCATTTCTTTGTATTAAAAAAGAAGCTGGAAACACAGATGGAAATAAATGTTGGTAACTCATTAAAAGTTTCCTCATTCACCTATTTCCACAGATCGTATCTTAAAAGCAGACTCATCTTCATGTAGATAAGGCTTTTAGAATGAAAAAAAGCATATCCTTGAGCAACAACAGAAGTCTGTGTATGTGATGAATCTATTCCTCCTTCAGAAAGCCTTCTCTGAATTCACAGGAGACTGTTAACTTGGAGATCAGTGAAGGTATCCAATTTCATTTTTATAAAACATTTTAGCTTGTGAAACGCAGGAACAGAATGTCTGAAGACACAAGCACATTAAATGCGATCTCTAGCTTCACCCAGATAATCTCCAGCATTTTGAAATGTTGTACTCTGCCTGCAGAGGAAAAAATGAAGTTGTTATTAGACATGAAATTGCATAGCAATGCCATAACCACTCTACTTTGAAGCAGCAGGATCATCAGTTCCTTGCACTCAAATATGCTATATTAGTAACATTTTGTACTTATAACTTACACTTAACTGTTTTCCCACTGTGTGACACACAAGCCAAATCACACCTAACAGCGCCCGCCCAGTACATTACCACATCGTTTAATTAATGGTAACTTAGCAGAGCAAAGCACTTAACAGCTAAGGGAAGAAGAGTGTGAAAAGAAAAGGAAAAAAAAGGGGGAGTAGACCACAGCTCTGCTCTGTAGCTGTACACTGGGAAGCTAGTGGGTGGGGAGGGAAATTTATTAAATGCATTGAAATGTCAAAAAAGAAATCATTTAATGCTCACATGTCCAATTAAAAAAGCAAACTGCTACAATCTTTTGAAGTAAATAATTTCATGAGCACAGGCTCAAAATACTTGTTACAAGATGCTGTGCTACCCGAGTTGATATTTCAAGCATTTCATGAGCAACTTAGATGCTAAAAAATAATAATTTTTAGATTCCCCATTCAATCCCTGCCACAGAAAAGTTACCGTGAATGCAAAAGTGTTTCAAGTATGTATATACTACGTATCAATGAAAATTTTTAAAGGAGCACAGATCTCATACAGGACACCAACATCAATAAACTCAGTTAATAAAAATCTCAGAGTATTACTAAGATTAAATGAAATTTTAGAAAAGAAATGTCGCAGTTTGTCACACACCACATGAACTGTCCTTACTAGGAATAAGGGTGACAACTGGTAAAACAGTCCACTTTCTAGATAGGGTACTCCTGGTATTTACCAGTGTAACGACTCAAAACCCCACTGCCACCACACTCGAGAAGGTAGACAAGGAAAGAGAGGTACACGAATTGCAGTACTAGAAGGAAAATAAGCTCTTGGTTCTGTGATAAAAATTCCTAACAGGGGCTCCGAAGAGAGAACCTTCTGGATTTTCAGCACAGATATCTACAAACTGTTATCTTCAAATACTCAAGAGTTGCTAGACATTTGCCGACAACACCTGAAAAGGCAGCTTTTGCCTTAAAGAACACACCAAAGACGATACAGCTGAAGGTCATAAATAGGAAGAATAAGGACAGCAACAGTAATACGTAGGCACCTTTCCCAAGAAAGCAGCTTCACAGTGCCTTCAATTTTGCTTCAAGATGACGGTTGGTTTGTTTGTTTGTTTTCTACGTATTGTTTTTCTCTCCCTCACTTCCCACACATGCCAGAAACAGCAAACACCAAGCCTTAGGGGTGGATCCAAATTAAAAAACCATAATGCCTAACCAAACACAACAGAAAATGGAAAAGTCATACAACGTTAAAGAATTAGTGAGTCTATGAAGCAGGTTAAATTTAGACAGTGAAAAGTTGTGAATGTTCACCTACGGCTGCCTACTTAGAATGTTAATTATACTTACCAAAAGCATGAGGCATTTGCATTTACAAAGCCTTTTCATACCAAGTATATTTGCATATAAATCTTTAATGAAGTTTACTTCTGCTGTTCAGTAGGAAAGAATGGAACTTTCTAAGAAAGGAAAACCATAGAAACTGCTCGCTTTGTAGTCAGGATAAACTGATTCCTATACATTCCTAACAATAAATTGAGAGCATATAAAAATTTATACTCGATCCTACGACTCCGTATTTATATATAAGAAAAATTCCTACACCTCAAAAAGCACAGAACCACAAGGGCTATGGAAGGAGCTCATGGGCCCCCCTCCCCTGCTGCACGGCCTACTTTCCAGCCTGCTCTCCCCGTAGAAGCGCTGACTCTCCCCTTCCTTCTGAGGCTGCTCCCAAACCAAGCAGCTTTCAGGCAGCTTCTCCAACATCTGGCACCTAATTCGCTCTCCTTTCCCACTGCTAGCCAAGGCACGGACTTCAAGCCCTGCTCCAAGCGGCTCCTCGGGCTGCTCTTACCCCCGCGGGAGCTGGTCACTTCCCCGGTTCGCGCCGGCAGGGACTGAAGCCG
>NW_010395161.1:0-27719 GCF_000710305.1 Buceros rhinoceros silvestris
GGGAGATTGCAGCTAGGTGGATGCTTTAGCCCAAATGTCAAGAGGAAACCTGCAGATGTTTCAGGGCCTGTTTCAATCTGCAGAGCTCAAGTTAAGAGCCGTTATAACAGATGGCACTGAGTCACTAAACATTATTATTTAGCAACAAACTTATGCTCTCTCAACAATTTCTCAAGGGACTCTTGCCACAAACTGCTGTGAAAGTGATGTGTATTCTGCAACATTCAATTGCAGAGTTTCTAGACTGACGAGCTGAGCTCCACATAGCTGTAGACACAGATACATATTTAAAAAAGAGATCTGAAGTAAACTTGGCATACATCAGCACCAGTCAGCGAAACCAATGCTGGAGTCCAGAGGCACATCATTTTCTGTGTATTTCTGGATTATTTACACTTGCACTTCACTACATCCTGACAGTTCAAATAACTTTAAGGTAGATTTTCAGGAAATTTCAGTAAATGTGACAGGGGAATTAAATCTTAACACCAATGTCTGGTACTGAAAGCAACTTTCTCTTTAAGGCATCCTTTAAAAATAACCAAACCACATTTATAGGTTGATTCCAACAACGCTACTAAGAGTATTACACGTCGCTCAACAAGCAGATACAGGCTCAGAAGACCAGGTTCATAAAAGGATTCGGGTACCCAAATGCTTCCTGATGTCACGTAGTCTGAGTTTGGTGGGATTTAGGTAGCAAAACACTTTGCAGGATTTGGCCCTGTGTATCATTGCAAGGCTACTGGAGGCATTACCCTCAGGAACAGAAGTCCCAGCTCCAGTCTTATCCTCAGTTTATTAGGCTATAACCTTTTCTCAATTGCATCAACAGAGTTAATAGAAATGGTGCATGACCTTTCTGTGACAAGGCTCTTTATCACTGCAGCCTCCCAGAGAGTCAGTGTCTGCTCTACAGAGCTAATAATAGACAACATTCCTACAGGGACATCATTCATGGGGCTGCATGCACAAAGCATGCACTAAAACCTCATGAAGCACCAAATGAATCATGCTCTGAATAAAATCAAACAAGCTGCATGCATTGCACAGTGAAACATTCAATACAAGCCATCTCCATAACTACATATATTAAACCCAAAAGGAGAGAGAAATGGTAGATATTAGGCAATAGTGAACGACTGTGTATCATACCTTGGGCAATGAGGTTGCTATTTTTGCCTCTGTGGTAACTCCTGCCTGTCACAAATTTTATTCCTATGCTCTAAGGACTGTTGACTGGGAAGAGAAGGAAAGCTATGAACAACAGAGCCTACTCATAAGAGATCAGTATGGTCTACTTAAATCTGGGAAGAGGAAATACAGAAAAGGGGAAGGAATGGCTTCATTTAAAGCAAAACAAAGCTTCAGAGTTGAAGCATCCCTCTTTCAGAAGGAATATCCTCTTTCCTTCCTCCCCTGTACAATGCCACACAATTTATCAAGTGAAAGCCTGCCAGACAAAATGCTTCTTTCGCAGCAATATGCCACTGATACCTAGAACTGTTCATAATAGAAAGCAAAGTCTGCAATCTCTTCTGTAAACAAAGTCATTGTAGGCACATACATATCTAGAAAGCGATGACTGCTCTCAGTATTGCCCTTTCAATTGACATTTTGAGCATTTTCTAAATGCAGAACCAAGGCATCATGTTACGTAGAAACAGACATCATGTTCCAAGCTGAAAAACTACTCTCTCTTTCCTCCAGGTTTTGTCTATCAAAACAAGGGAACAGACCTTTGCAACCTTGATATTGTACACTGATGTCAAGGTGACTCCTATTATATCCTGCTCACTGTGCTAGGTACAACAAGGAACCTACTCCATCACCACAGTAGTTTGGGAAAGGGAATGGTTAAAAACACTGATCTAAATTACAGTCATAAATAAAGAGAAGATGGCCCTTGTGGATAATTACCATACCGTTTGGATTTTGCTCTTAGAGTTCATGTTTTTCCCTACTATTTGCTTCGTGCATACTGCATTTTTATTTTGATCTGGTGATGATTCATAGCAAAAAAAAAAAAGAAAATTACGGCCGATTCAAGGAACAACAAATCTATTATACGGGTAACATCACAGCCTAATCTCCGCCACAGAAGTGTGTGGAATGAAATCCTCTCTGTTCTGAAATGCACAAGAGTCTACTATTGAGTTCAATAGGGACAGGATTTCAGCCATCAGCTGGAGGATTTCTAAATGGCAAGACAAGGTAACCAGTGTACAAAACAAACTAGCTACCATCCAATGGTGCCTAGACAGAAGAATTTTATGTTCACATAGTTCTGCTGTTTGAGGGGCTTCAGTGAAGGCACATTAAATGCATTTCCCAAGTCGAGCTTTATGAGCTCTCCTTCTGTAACTAAGTAGATAATACAGAATTAGATGTCATTAGAGCCAACCCTTTGTGATCTCTTCTTCTCCTGTAGGGTTTATAATGTGTCCCTTGTTAGCAAATCGTCCAACACCTCTAGAGACATTCAAAATTTTCCGACTTGACTTTGTAGAGAAGCAGACAGTAACAGACACAAGACACTCCCTAAGGATTTAATCTTGACAAGAATTTGTCTCTGTATTTTGCACTTAAGTGGAGATGTCTCTATTGGTATCTCACCTTGCTCCCGAGCTTTGGCTAGAAGGAATATCAGCAATAGTTCTGCTTGTAGTGACCTCACTTCTTACTTTTTTTTTTTTAATGCTTTTTTTTCCAGCAAGTAGGAGCAAAACAAAATGTCGACTCACAGGCTAAAATAGATCCCTGAGCCCAAATAAACCTTTGAAAAGGATGGGTGTTTTCCTCCCATAAGACAGACCGTATCATCTTCAGCACATTCTTTTGCTAAGTGACACACTCCATCTCACTTTAAGAGGGAAACAGCACAAAACCACCTCACTTCTTCCATCACTACACATTTTTACCGTTGTTCTGTTGCTGCTTCAGATGTTGTAAAATGCGCCAGTTCAGTCAAGTGCTGTTTCAGTCTGCATGAAAACAGGCATGAGAAATTCAATTCCTTTCTAGTTAACTTCCCTTCCAAACTCCATCTCTTCACAAACAGCATCCAGATGTTAATAAGCATCTCAAAGTTACTGTTTTTCAAAGGCATAACCTTTTTCTATTCAGCTTTTCTATCATTATTTTGTCCACCCTGCAGCCTTTGTTGTTTGCTTATATTTCCAGCTCACCACAAAATATGTCGTATGAGTGTCAACAGAAGAATTCCTTTAATATGAACCAAAACAACATTATCTGCTTCAAATCCAGGGAAATAGAACCTCCATTTAAATTTATGCTCATTGGAACTTCCACTAATATTTTTCTGGACAGAAATTTAATGTGGAGCATCACTGAGCATTCCAGTTGGAGTTCAAAAGTGAACTTTTATTTTCGGTGTTCACAATAACAAAGAGATGGAGGATCTATTATTTTTTAAATGTGCTTCATTCAATGGAAAATTGTGAATCAATACAATTGATAAGGCTGACAAGTGACAGAATTAGACTATGCAGCACCTTGCACAGGCTTTGCAGCATCATTGAGAACCTTAATGCCTCTAAGTTTAAAGAACCTTCTGACTTAAATTTATGGGCATGCTGATCTTGACTAGAGAAAGGTTTTTTAATATCTATGTGGGAAATATGAAAATATATTATAATGTATTTGCCACAGTTCCCATAATTGTGTGTATAGTGGTAAACAGTTGTTTTCAACCTGAGTTCAGCGGGCTCTGGGGGCCTGCAGACTGCTTCTAAGAGGTCTGTCTAAAGTAATGAATAAAAGCAATGGCATCTTTTCTGGGTTTAATTCTGCTAGGCAGTCATCCCCATCTCTACTGATCAAAAGTGCTTGAAATGAGTGGTACGACCTAAAGGAGAGTGAATTAGGTTACCTCCTCCATGGTCCTGACAACAACAAAAATCGGTGAAAAGTACTGCTAAAAAGTACTGGCCTGCTCCCAGAGTCTTGGGACTGAGGCTGAAACAAGGGGGAGCTTGTATTACCTTCTCCAGAAGGCTTCTGCAGGGAACCTGAAGACTCCAGGTTCTTAACAAAGGTTGACAGCCAGTCTGAGAAACCACAGAGTTTCTCAGGGAATCTGAAAACTGCAGAGACACTGCACCTTTGAAAACAAGCTCAGGAACTGAGATGCGGTGCAAATCCAAGCCAGGCTTTTGCTAAATGAATCGTGGCTCTCCTGCTTCATATCCTGTCCTGCAGAGATGAGGATAACCTTATTTATAGTTGAAAAGCTCGCGTGCCTGGCTGCTCTTTGTGCCACAGGTCTGAGGCTTGCTATGAAGGGTTAAACCCTTGTCTCCAGTTAATATTGTTTAATGAATCTAACGGGTATGCTGGGCTTGCCTGCCCAAGCTAAAGAGCTGAGAAGAGCCAAGGGCTTACCCTATTTCAAAGCCACAACTGGCAGCATTGAGGTAATCAGGGAAACAGGGAGCAGACACGCTGTGGACAGCAGAGCCCTCCTGGCACGGCGAGCCATGACAACACGCAAACACCGTCCCTCAGGCCTCGTGTTCATACCGTCCTTCAAGGGAATTTGCTGCCAGAGCACGTGCTATCTGCAAACACACAGGGTCAGAAAGCATGGTCTATGCCTCCCTGGTGGGACTGAATCCGACCTAACCCTAACCAAAATCCATTCAAACCAATGTTTTAAAACTCTTGTTAAACTCACACCAGCCTTCCAACAGCGTTTCTGCTAATCAGAGTAACAGCTCAGCTCTCTCTGGTGTCTCCGGATGGGGCCCAGCCACGCACCAGGACCGTCTGCACCTCTGCAGTACTGTGTTCTATCCGACACCGTTATCGCCCATGTCCTCAGCAGTCACAGGGCTCCCCACCGGCTGCAGCACCAGCTCCTGCACTGCCCACAGGCGCTCTTGGTGCTGGTCAAGATCCTGCCTGGTGCCTCCTCCCTACCAGGACTCTTGTGCTGTGCACTATTGCTGGCTGCTTTCCATTCTGAGATGCTTCATTTACCAACTCAAAAGGGTTCAAACTGGTTAGGATTACCAAAGCTCTTAAATGCCCACCAGCGGGCTGCATGGGAGCACAGTCAGAACAAATTCAGACAGAACAAAGTCCAAAAAGCAAACGGCAAATCTGGCACAACATCAGGTTAATAAAATTCAGGATCACGGTCACATCAGGACTAACCAATCCCAAAAGCCACATAAGGATTTGGTACAAAAAGCTAGAAATTCAGTAGTCATTTCATGAAATTCACCACCTGTAATGAACATTGATAGAAAAAGATGTTACTTAGATTGTTAAAAAAAAAAAACAAACAAACCCCAAAACCTAACAAACCACCATGTTTTGATTAGTTTGCTCTTGGCCTATTTACCAGAACATGTTTGCCAGGAAATTTCAAGCCAATGCAGTGAAACAACTGTTTACTTACCTTCTTCACACAGTTACTCCCTTACACACAACTGTAGTAGGCCTGGTACTAAGATATCAGTTTGATCATGTATTAAAAAAAAAAAAAAGAGACACTTCTTTAGACCTCTAGAAGTGACACTTGGTATAGCCCATTCGGCTGTACCTTAACTCCGATTTCAAACCCTCCTGGTGCTCCCTTTTTGGTGCTTGGTGAGCACGGGTTGAATCTTGTTTGTGGGAGGAGAAGTATTCTACACCTGCAGGGAAAGTCACTTTTCAATGTATCAGTAGTCGGCCTGCTGTGTTCTGCACGTGAAACTGTTGAGTCAGTTCCTTCCCCATGCTGTACTATCTATTTTCTATACACGATTCATGAGGGTTGGGGATTTTTTCTGTTTGGTTTTTAAAAATAATGCAGTAATTCTACAAAAGATCATATAAAATATTGATGAGGTTTAGATAAGATACACCTGCTGTGTGGATGCATTACCTACCAAATCTTACCTCAGTTGGACAGGATTTATTTATTTTGGCTCTCTTTTCACGAAGTTTCCCAACCTTTCCCACTCCTTCAAGCCACATAATCTTCTAACCAAGGAATTTAAGAAACTACTGGCAATAAAGTCTACTCAAAGCTTTCACTTTTACACATTTTACCCCTCCAGATATTTAGAGATCATAAATCCTGATGTGACCAGAGCCAGATGGCATAAGCATGCCTAATTCATTGTTCTAATGCTTTTGGAGAGGATTACTCAGACAGTAAAGGGCACATACCAAAGAAGAAAAGACAATATGTTTTCTTCTTGCTTGCACTGAAAGAAACAAACCAGCACTTAAAACACACCCAAAATTAAATAATTTGGTATTTTTCTCTTTGCGAAAAGGCCAATATTAAATAAATAAACTATGTCATTGAGTGTATGCATAAGGATAGCATGAGACAGTGACATAAATGAGTGAGTTTTGCCAGACCCAAGTTTCATCTCTGCGTATCACTGTTCCCAAAGGGAAACAACTGTGCAGTTAGCATTCCATTATGCTGATGCATTGCTTTTGCTTCTTCTAGAAAGTGGAAAACTAGAAGCTTCAGGAATTGAAAACAGTTCTGCTCATAAAAAATGATCATTTGGTTTGTCCACTTCATATTAGAATGAAGAATGTCCATTAGCCAAGGACTTATCAGTATTTCTTGATGAGCTGATCTGTTAGGACCTGTGTCTTTGGGATCCTTTTGTTATCATCTGAATCAGTGAGTATCTTTTAACCTCTGATATTTCACATTTGTTTCCAATGAAGAAAACCCTTATATGCATCCTTGCATTAGAACAGAGGTGTTGTAGAAGCACAGCATTGAGAGCGTGATGCTATTCAAAAAAATAGTATTCCATGACTAACATAGTGATTGCATACTGATGCTAAAAATACTTAATAAAAGTAAATTAAAGCTTTCTGACAATGGTTTTGGAATAGACTCTGAAAAGACTGTTAAAGAATGACCTGCAATTTAGGAGGAGCTGGGGGAGTAGACTCACGCTCACTGGGTTTCTCAGGAGATGGAAGCATAAGAGAGACAAAAAGTAGCTTTGAATAATCAGCACATCACTACTGATGGCTGCACAGAGCCACAAATACACCAACTCCACTGACAACGGTGGGAAGACAACAGAAACCCAACCCTCTCTAGCCTGGCAGGCTACGTGGCTTATCCTGGTGGTGGGCAGGGCAAGTGCGGCACAATCAGCCTTCAAATACACTGCATAGCTATTACTTCCATACACACCAGTGAATCCAATGCCATGAGGAAAGAGAGAATGCCTTCAGACAGTTTACAGGCCAGAAACCTTCACGGTCCATTTATAGACTATTTGATCTGAGTGGGCATCCTTTCTATGGATAACACATCGAGTAGGATGGAAGAATAAAACCCTCTGAGCACTGGCTGCCTGCTCTTGAGATTTAAACTTAACACTCCAACCTATAAACACTCTCTACATACTAATTCTGGGAAAGATCTTTGGAACATTTGTCTGCCGTTGGGTGGAAGAAGTACAGATGAGTCACACTTTTTATTGGTTGCATAAACTTCCATTTCTATTAAACTGTTTTCTGAACATACATTTCATTTTTTTCCTACTTGCTGATGTTGTTTTGGCATTTTTTTGTCTGCTCCAGAATAACAGTGATTGTTATTTTCATGGCAAGTTTTGTTTCCACATTTTTCATAACAACAACAACAAAAATTTTTTTTCCCAGCACTAATCAGCCCAATTTATCATGACTCCAGAGCTGACAAGTTGTGGCTTCTCTATGAGTACAGTCAATCATATGTTTTGCAGCTAAGCATAATATTCATCCTGTCTCTCAACTGGATTTCACTTACAATATACACCACCTAATCCAGAACAGCTACTTGTAACCACGATCAGAATCCAGCCCAGACAGTTAATTCAGGAAAGGAACATAAAGATACCACAATAGTATTCTACATGCCAAGGACAGCATCATTACAACATACTAACACACTAAATATGGTGGGAGAGAACCGGCAGGCAGGTAAAGACTTCCCACTTTGTGCTGCTTTGATGGGGCTCGGCATAAAAAAACAAAGCGTATGGCACTTCCAGTCAGGTATAAAGGCACGCAGAGCGGATGGTCAGAAGGTCAGCCTCCATATGTGGCTAGGCTCATTCAACAAGACCTAATGCCCTCACCAGGGTGCAGCCTGAGACATCCACGCAGGGCTGGGGACTGACAGTTCAGTTATCCTAAATGCCTCCTCCACATCTATTTCAGGCAGCCACACGTTGCTCACCGCAGCCCCCAGCCAGCCTTATCCAACTCTCCACCTTGCTCTGCTCAATCACCAAGACACAGACCAGGGCAGTGCCCGGTATGGGGAAGCTCAAGGCCGTTTCTTGCCCCTCTTTGACAAATCTTGCTACTCCACCATCATGTGAGCAAGTGTGAAAAGCAGCAGCAATAAAGACACTGAAGGATGGTTTTCTCACAGGAAACGGTCTAGCCTACACTCACATTGGGAAGGATCTGTTAGTTTGCACAGGGCAGTGAGAACTGAAGCTGTTTCACTGATTTTTGCATCCTTTATGGTCTATGTTACCGAAGAGCTCTATTCCACTTTCTGTAGTAACCCGGCACTAACTTGATGTGATGCACCAGCACTTGCAGTTCCAGCTCTGGCACAAAGCATTTAAAAGCTGCAGGTATCATTTGCTCCTCGCTGCACCATGAAGACATATTACAGGTATCCCTGTCTTCCCTTGCCCCACTGCATAGTTCACTGCCTGCCTTTGACAAAGCTCATGCTTGAGGAGGGCCAGCTTGTTGCCTGGCCTGAGGCTATGACTTTTTGCTCTTCTGGGACTGCAGCTTCTTCACCGCAGCACAACCGTGCCTGAGCTCTGCATGCTGAGGTGGCTAATGGGAGGAAATCGATCTGCCTTTCAGTGTGTACGCTTTATTCTACAGAGGGTTTTTAAACCTAATATTCTCTTAATTGTTGCATGATTATAGAGCACAGAGAAAGAGCAGGACAACTGCTGTCCTTCACTTCAGCCAGGAGACGACCTTATCTCAGCATATTGCACCAGAAATGGGGGCTAAATAATACTGTGTACTTGTAAGCCAATTTTAAACTTCAGAGGCAGATAACTTAGAAATGCATTAAATCTGAGTATTTGAAGTCCTTCCCTGCCTGACACTGTTGGACCGCTCCAATAGTTTTTTCAATACTAAGCCCTTAGGCCTCCACTAACTAAGCTAGAAATTGTGTGAGGTATTTTGACTCTTTTAAGTGTATTTAGATTTTCTAGAATAGCTGGAATTAAAGGAATCTTATATGTAAGACCATGAATAAACATCCAGACTCATGGACTACAATATTTGGTCACAATTCCAGAGAGAATTATGACAGTTTGAAGCAAAACAAAGCTTATTAGTCCTCTGCATGCTTGATCAGCTTGGGACGCTCTGATTACGTCAGGAAATAGGTGGAGAAGGAAAACCAGAGAGCTCCCAGTGTTATCACAGGGCTGACCGGAACGGGAGCCAAACTCCTTTATTCCTCAACATTAGCCATTATAGCCTATTCCCCTCTTCCTTCTAACTTGGAATTAGCCTTGTCTCACCACCCAGGAATGAAACTGCCCTACAAATATGTTACACACTAATAAAGGAATTTCCATCATCTCTAGCCCCCTATTTTAGGCTTTGCCCCTTGTCCCCCTTTCCAGAAATATCCGTCCCTCCTTTTCTCTTCTCAGTTCTGTAAGCCTATTTCAACAGAGGGTCTTGCCATCCTTCTCCCCCTTGCCTCTTGCACATCCATCTCTTTGCATTTGTTCCTCCAATTACAGTTCCTACACTTTCCCTAAAACAGGCTGGCATGATCCAGTAACAAGCAGCATTGCCTTAAATGCAAAGACAGCGTTCAACAAAGTAAGCGGACAGGAGGCAAACTCCAAGGAGACAATACTGCAGCTACACAGCCCACGCTGTGAAATGTCTCCCAATTCTCATGAATAAACAAGATGTAAGGGAAGAAAGGGCATTCAGTCACAAAGAAAGATGGAGTAACAGTTTCTTCTTCTCAGCTGCTTGGTATTTAATATATCAGTGAGATGGCAGCAAGACTTGGCTTTAGTACAACTTGAGCCTGCAAGGATAACAGTTTGTATCTCTGCCTTCTGAGTGCCATGTTTATGCCTTGTCAAACAGTAATGTGGGAATATTTGCAAAGTTTTGCCTCCAGAGTGAAGGAAGCAAATAATTGCATGCAATTGTCAGAGACATTCTGAGATTACACTAGTAAACTCACATAATAATAGTATTTATTGTTCTTCTTTCTCTAAATGGACACCAATTAGCTTTGCACTTTGCTGACAAAACCTCCCTGTTCTGCTCAAAACACGATCTTTGAATATGCTTCTTACGTTCTGTAATACGACTCCTCAACATACTGTAACGTGCCTCATACGAGTCACGGCAGCTGAGTAAAAGGAAAAACCCAACATCAACATTTTGTCTTCTGTTACAGTTCAGCAGTTACGAAGGTGGACGAAGCAAAAGTTCTGAAATTAAGGCAGTGAACTTCCACCTTGCCAGAATCCAAATGGAGGAAGCTCTCTTCTTGGAATATGAATTAACAGAGCTATATGGATTCAGTTAGACCCTGCTAAATATGAATGGTGCATAATTTACCTTTATGTCAATCCGCCTTATAAAGCAGATGGCTTTACAGTCATCTGCTTGCAAGTACCTTAGGTGCCATTTTGACTGCCTGCCACCATATTTTGACTATTTATGCAGTGAGAAACAAAGCGGGGGATGTTTAGTTCCTATGTCCTTTAATTTTTTGCTTTGAAAATGAACTCTGGAAGTTTTTTCATTGTTCCCCTGCAGCTCCTATTAGAGAGAAAAAGAGGAAGGGGAGGAAGGAAAAAATGAGAACAGCAGAAGCAGAAAAAAAAAGTGAATATCTCAAGGATTTCCTTATACCTTTAAAGTGCTGTCCTACGTTGGGCTGGGATAGGGTTAATTTTCACAAGAAACTGGCCACAGCCAGGATAGCTAAACCAAACCAGTCAAGGGGACATTCAATACCATACTGTCACACTCAGCATATATAAGGGGGGAAGCCTGCCAGGAGAAGGCGTGCAGTTCAAGTAGGCAGCTGATGAGGCAGCAGGTTCTGGGCGGTGGGGAGTTTTGTTCTACATCCCCCGCTTTATATATTATTTCACTAGTACCCTTGTTATTACTGTTTTTTCTTTTCTCTTTGTGCTGTTCTATTGAACTCTCCTTATCTCGACCCACAGCATTTTACCTTTTTCTCCTGATTCTCCTTTCCACCCCACTGCAGGAAGGGTGTGGGAAGAGTGATCAAGTGGCCACATGGTGCTTAGTTGCTGACTGTGTCTAAACTACAACAAACGTCAAGAGAGAAGGATAACTCTTTCCATCTCACTCCCCTCCTTCACGCTAAAGCTCTCCATGGGAGAAGAGACAATGACCGAGTGAAGGCAGCAGAAGGCATCATGAGTAGCTGAAGCAGGAAACCTGACAGTGTCTGAAAGGTCAAAAAGGTTTCCCTTTTCAGTGGGTTGCCACCGATTTCTTTCTCCCACTTCACTGCTTACAGGCAGTGTTATCCACAATTTGCTCACCCGGAGCCATTGGCATTGCAGGACTTCCTCCAAAGCATCCATACCAAGCTCCTGGCAACAGACCTCTACGAGGACTGGATGGCAGCAATGCAGAAGATCAGCAGGGAGGAGAAGACTGAAGAGCTGAAAGGATAAGCATGGGCAGCAGCCTGCCTCTTGAGCAGGAGCCCTGAGCACTGGTTGAGAGCATCTGGAAAGCTGCATAACACAGCCACTAGCTCCCATCTGCCTTGGGTAAGCCCAGAGGATGCGACTGTGGACATCATCTGCTTTATTAACATTGTGTTCCTGCCCACTCAGGGTGGCTGAGAAGCTGTCTGCAGCCAATCTGCTCCTCCTGAAGCGGCTGCTGTCCCTCCTCCAGCACATCAGCCACAATGCATCCACAGCAGTCCAAGCTGCAGCAGCCTGGCCGTCTGCCTTGGGCCAAACCCCCTGAGCCCAGCCAACTCGGACCTGCTCCTGCTGCAGGCTATGCTGGATGTGACCAAGAAGGTATGCTGTACTGAGCAGCCAGCAGGAAGCCTTCCTGGCCCATCAGAGCTTGGCTGCTCAAAGGTCCCTGGTTGCCTTCTCTCTTAAGGAAATGCTGGTGGGGTGGCTGCCTGGAAGAGCAGCCCCACAGCCACAGCTTTCTGTGCAGAGGCAAGGGTCAGGAGCGGAAGGGACTGCCTGGTCTTCTTTCAGGCAGCTGGCTTGAGGCCAAGGGTTTGATGTGTGCAGGTGAAGGTGCTGACATGACATGGTCAGACAACTGACCCTTCCAGTCCAGCAGCCAAGGAATCACCAGCCCCCGCAGAGAAATCCAGAGGTAAGAGGTGGGACTGACGGTTGTCACAGACTGGGGCTTGGGACACAGAAACTTCAGCGTTGCTTCTAGCAGGACTAGGCATCAGGTAATGCCCTCTAACTCCCACTCATCCTCTGGCCACTGCTTGTTGGGGCATGAACTATTTGCTCTGCAAGAGGAACTGAGGCCTGCAGACAGGGCAGAGAGCTGAAACCGTAAGTGGTGTAGGACTTTGGGTGGGTTTTGCCTGAGTGGCTTTTACTTCCAAGAAGTCACTTTGCTGCACATTCATTTGCTTTCCAGAACTGCATTTAGAAGAACAAAGTGTCCCTGCCATCATAGCAGACAGGAAGCATCAGGTAGAAGTCCTGCTGCATGCACTCCCCTCTCTGGTCAGTGTTCTCAAAGAAGCTGGGGGAGATATAGTGGTGGACTCTGAAAAACGAGAGGTATGTCAGGTCCCCATAAACTGTGACAGCATGTCTGGTGTAGGAGAGGAATTTCTGATGAGGCCCAGTGGCTGTTGTGCCTCTGCCTGACAGAAGAGCTGGGTTTGGGTTATTCCTCCACCACAAGGATACACAGTAAAGAAAACTAGCAAAGGTGTTTCTCAAATGCTCTGGGCACGTGCTTAAACAAAATGCCTACAAAATACCCACAAAAAGACAGAGGGGAGTAGCTGTCAACTTCAGAGGAGTTTTGCTCATGTCATACTTTGTCATAGCTTCATCAAGTCTGTTCTAGTGAGGCAGGGGTTCTATGCAAAATGAGGCTGATGCAAACCAGCCAAAGGGATCTCCACTGGAGAGCTAAGGCAGCAATTCGGCAAGCAGTTGCTTACTCCTCCAGGTCATCTCTTGCCACTTGCTAACTCTGACATTTCTGTTGTAGGCACCTCCACCTTTGTCTCCAACCAACCTGACATAGCAGCGGACTCCTTGGGGGGCCCAGAAGGGCTGGCAAGCCTTTCAGAGGACAAAAGGCTAAAATGAGCTCACTTTGGTGAAAATCAGAACTGACTCCAGTAGATCGTGACTTTCCCTATCTAATACCACTGTGGGATGGAAAGGTTTGCAGGCTCTCACCAGGACAAGGATAGAATCATTTTGGTTGGAAGAGACCTTTAAGATCATGAAGTCCAGCCATTAACCTAACACTGCCAAGTCACCACTAAACCATGCCCCTCAGCACCGTATCTGTGGAAAGGAAAACAGCAGACTCTGAAAGAGAAAACAGGCCTGGGGAGGGGAGAGTGAAAGCTGTGCAGAAAAGGGGGCAGAGAGAAAACATTTTGAGGGATGGACCAATTAAAAGATGCAGAAGGTGCAGAAGTTCAGGAAGCCCAGGTGTATATCAGACTCTGCTGCCCTTCTTCCCAAATTCTCAACACTGCTCAAAGTCCATCCAACACCCTGGCAAGGGATGGTGCTGTGCCTGGTTTGGAAAAAACTTCATAGAGCTCCCCAGGGGCTCCCAACTGAGCCCTGCTGCATGGCACAGGGGCATGGTACATCTCTGCGTGCACACAGGTCTTCAAGGGCATTACCCACAGGGACAAGGTGTCGGAGCTGTTCCGTAGTCAGTGCCAGCAATACCTATGTCTTCTGGGCCATAAACAATTCCTTGTAAATGCTGGTCCTCCCAAAAATGGGAGCAAAATCCTGCCTCTTCCTGCCTTTATGGATGACCAGAACCTTCTGACTGTCATTGCAGATGTTGATTCATTTTCCCCATCTGACCTGCTGTGACTCTTGAGGACCCACACCTCATATCCACAATAAAATTATCTTTTCTCTCTTCTGACTGTGTCTGCCATAGGCTATTCTCAAGTGGGGAGCTGCTGCTTTGTGATGAATCCTCAGGGAGGAGTTTGGGACTGTTCCACATCCCAGCATCCTTTCCAGCAGGCATCAGGGCTGAGTTGAGGTGCTTTAGGAGTGCAATGAAAGCACAGAGTCACACAGGAGGGTGGAAGAGACCTGTGGATGTCCTCTGGTCCAACCTCTCTGCTCAAGCAGGTTCTCCTAGAGAGCTCTCCATGGTTGTCCAGGACCATGTCCTGGTGAGTTTTGGTTATCTTGTAGGAGCAGAACCACGAGGTCAGAGCAAGGGCAAGGCACAGGAGGGGCACAGTGGCCAGGAAGGGATAAAGGTCCTTATGCAGCCACGGTCATCTGCAGATTGCCATCCCCTGCAGCCATCCTCCTGGCACACTGCCTGTCTGGCAGTTTCTTCAGACACCTCTAAGTCATGGCAATGGTAGATATTAACTTTCATGCTGGGCGGCCACTGGCCCACTCGTGGTCATGTCGAAATACCACCAGTGCAATTCACGCACCATAAGCATTAGTCACGCTCCTTTGTTTTGTTCCCTAACTGATCCAATGCAAATGAGATAAAAGTATGTCGCGAACAGCAGTTGTTCAGTGAGTGACAAGAGCTTTGGCAAACTCAAGCTGAACCGAGTCTGGAAGGGCAATAATTTTGTATTAAGATTCTGTTGGGAGATTCTCAAGACAACATGAAGATGGATTTTGAAACATCTAGAAGCCTTTACAGTAACTTAATCTGTAGCAATAAAAAAAAAAGACGTGGCCAGGACAAAGCCTTAACCACTAGCACAAGATCATCCTGTAGCATTTAACGGGCTACCTTAGTGTCTGGCACGGTTTTGGCCTTTCTAAACCACAATTCAAACTATTCTCAGACCAGCACAGGCCAAGAAGCAGTCTACCACACCAAGTAGTAGCTGTGCCCTGTAGCACACCTGAGACAGCAGCAGAACCTCCCACAGTCGCTGCTTCCACTTTTGCTGACTTGCACAGTTAGCAGAGAGTTCTCTCTACCACCGGTGACTGCTAGTTGTCCCTTGTCAGGTACTCTTCTCAGTCCCGAACTCAGAAAACGGAGACTATCAGGCAAACTATAAATCACCCTGTCACGTGGAGGCAGCAAGCCTCGACCCTTTCATGAGGCAAGTGGCTGAGCACTGCCATCAGCACAAAGGCCATTACAGTGGCAGTCAAATAACATCAGATCATCCAGCCTGGAGCTTAGCAAACCCAGATCTCTGCCCCTTGTGTGCCACAGGGTATCTTCTGGTGTTCAAGACTGCCTGTGAGGAGGCTTGATTCCACAGCCTAGCAAATCCAGCTGCAAAGAAGGTTATTGGGCATTTAGCCTACATTTTTGCTTCATATTTCTCATGTTTATACTAATTTATGCATACGAATAAGCTGTATGTATCCATTAGCTTTTCTACATTTTAACAGCCAAGTATTTCTGAGTGAATATTAAAGAGATGTTAATAACATGGCAAGGCTAATTAAACATCGAACACGTTGCTATGTGGCTAGCATTTTAAGGAGAACTACAGCTGCTGTGATGGGATTTCATATATGTGCAAGAAAATACTCCTAAAATAATCAGAGATACATTATTCAGAAATATACAATATCAAACTATTTTAGCTGTTAAAATAAAAAATTTGATGGGAGCAAATCAAACCACTTAGATTGTGTACGAAAGCTTCAATTTACAGGAGGAGGTGAGGCTTGTTCCTCTTACATCCTAAGTGATTGTGGCTACAATAACACTACAATGGATTTGGACGAAGTAATCCAGTCTTAAATGGAAGAAAAAGAGATAAACACGTATTAATAAAAGCACAGATAAAAAGTGTTGGCTAATATAATGTGCCGGTTTGAGCTACATATACTAAGCATCTCTCGGTTATCAAATACAGAGATATGAAATAGCTTTCAAGAGTTCAGTAAATTGCTCCTCTGTTAACAAGCACAAGCAGACAATTCAAACAAAGACTAAAGCAGCAGGCAAGCCATACTGCACTGCGTCAGCCATCTCTCTACTAAACATCCTGTATCATCATGCAAAAGCATTATTTTCCTGTTCTTGATTTACAGAGTAGGTCAAAGTCTGAAATACAATTTTCCATATGAAATGTGATTGCCAACTCTACTTCAACTCTGTTATGTAGCCCAGCAAAGTCCCATTTCTTTTTGTCATTTCCTTGTCAACCATTAATCTAAAAAAAGAAAAGCTTAAAGAGTTACAGTCCCTGTAAACACCCTTGAAGTGTGAAAATAAACTCATCATAGCTTGTAGTTCTTCAAGCATCACAACTGCTATACTGCAGCTATATAGACCCTGGCATCTCATACTGTGCCTTCTGATAGCTGTGCAAACTGCAGTGGGTTTACACAGCATAAACATCTGCAACTTAAGCAATTCAGTAGACAAGAAAAACACCCAATTAAATGTCTCCAAGTAGCATCAATTCATCTAGCAAGAAATGGTTAGTAAAATTAAGTATCAAAACCAGATACAGCTGTATCCACAGAGGAGTCAGGTCTGATAAATCTATAGCGGCTACATTAAAATGGAGAAAAGTAACAATTGAAAGCCATATTTGTTCTGCACGAGAAGCCAAAACTTGCCTCTTTGGCCAGAGCAACTGCCTATAAAAGCATAGAAGCAGGTCCCACAATCTCACAGTGTTACTGAGACATTCCGAACTCTTGAATGATTTTTTAAAAATGGAATATATCCAAGCAGGCTGAGGTACAGCACTCCCAACTCCTGCAAAATTGCCCCTGAAATAAAGGAAGATGTTGGCACACCACATTTGAGCAAAACCAGACTTCCGTAGTGGGATGAAGCATTGAGCCATTTAGACCAGCAGCATCAAAGATTAGATGCAGCTCATGATGATGTTTTATGTAAACAGAATCAAGCAAGCTATACCCTAGCATTTCAACAGCCTTCCCTCTTCCAGACAACCCATCACCCCTGTGATGTAATAGGGAAACTTCCAGACAGGAGAAACATTTTCCTATACTGCTTTTTACCAAGATCTAAAGATCAGCTGCTGGGTTATTTTCAACGACTGTCTCCCATAGGTAAAAACCATCTATTTAAGACATGCATCTAAAACAAGTATCACTGTCACTTTCTCCAAGGCAGCAAAACATTAAGAAGATTTTTCCAAGATTAAAAACAAACAAAAACCCTGACCAGGACTGAATGACAATATGCAAAACTGTTTAGGTAATAGCCCTGCATAAATCACTGACACAAACCCTGCATCACAAGATTGTCCATGCTCCTGAGTTTGAGGCTTTGATTGCTGCATGAAAAGTTTTCTTCATTAATGTCTTTAAGGAATAGACAATGTAGTGGCCAGAGATAATTATTTGCAGTCAAAGAATAGCACCTTTTGCTAGAGAGAGCTACCATCTTCCAGAAGGAATAACTGAGAAGATGGAGCAACTGCTGGGACAGCACCTTGCGTGGACTGCAAGGATGGCATCTTCCATAGGAGATTGGGAGACAACAAATGAGGTCCCATGGATGTGATCTGGAGCCTCATGGAATGGTAGAAGATGGCTGTTTTAATGACAACTTTGTACATAATATTTGTCTTGAATATACAGAGAACACAACAGAATAAAGACTTCCACCTGAACCATAGTTTATCTTTTTAATCCTCCATATTTGGCAGTGGGTCTACAGACCCTCCAGCTTGAACCAGGAAACAACCTAAGAAGCTAGAAAGCTCCCTGTGAGGACACATGGGAGCACAGAGCAGCCCAATTTTATTTTTCTCAGCTCCCCCAACTGAAGCTTGCAGAAGAAACAAGGCTAAGAACTCCATAGCCAAAGAAGCAAGCAGACCTCTTAAATACGGGTAGGAATGAGGCAAATTATTTAAGCTAAAAGACTATAATGGACTATGGACATCTCTAACCCTAGGTCTAACATCCTAACCCTAGTCGCTAGCAAAGTAAGGGCAGAGGATCATCCTGCTAAGAACCCATTGATGCACCGTACCCAATCTCTCATTACAGAGAGAGACAATCAGCCAGAGCCCAGACGATGGATGAAAGAGACTTCTTTTGGACTGGGAGACTGAGGAAACCTGGTAAGAGTTCCTCCAAAAAACAGAGACTAGCTCAGGTAAATGAGCCCATCTTTGCTTCAAGAACAACATGAGCAATGATTCAAAGAAAGTTATGTACTCATCTTACACCTTTGTTAATGTTTTGCACAAAATGACCACACTGCAATAGAAAACATAAAAAACATTTTCATTAGGAACAGCACAACTGAGACTGTCTGACAGTAGGCTACCACTTAGCAAGTGAGTTTAAATCATTTTCAATAAAGTGCAAATTTAGAAATGTTACAAGCAATTCCAATTAGCCCCAGTTAAGGGCTTGCTAGAAAACAGTGTCAACACCAAATGGCTACTGTAAAAGCCATAGAATGAGACAGTGATCCATATTTAATACTCTTAAATTAAAAGATGCCAGTGGAGAATGGATAGTTGCCTGATGACTCTGTTTGCTAGAAGGTTGAAAACAAGAGTATCTGCATGGTTACAAATTCATGTTAAGGGTCGTTGAGGATTTGGAGAGATATAAACAGGCAAAATGAAGCAATGCATCTGATTAGGAACTCCAAGACTTCTCAGTGTACTGGAAATTATTCTTGACATATCATCCACGATAGAACCCTGTTTTTTCACAAGATATAACACAGCAGTCATACAAAAACCACCGCTGCATGTGAACTTGGGTGGAAAAATTAAGAGATTTTCTTCTTGTTCCAGAAATGCTGTGAGACAATCAGGCACAAGGCCATTCATTCTGCAAGATGGGCAATAAAGCAGCAGGCCATGGCAGCCAGCCACCCTGGCACGGCGGGGCACAAAAGGACTTACTTTAATCCAGCAGCAACATGGCTGATATTCCTGGGGAGACCAGGAGATCATATAATAAATGGCAGAGCACACCCCAGAGACTAATTGAGCATAACAGGCCCCTAGTTTGTTCTGGCACATTTGGAATTCTGCCTCACATCAACGTGGAGTGTAAATTATTGTCATCTAGATCATTGTCTCAAGAAGCAGTATACAAGTACATTTTCCATCTGAAGAGGAAGACCTGGAAGGAGCACATCTGCTGTTGGGCAACGTTCATTAACTGGGACTGTGACACAGGGTGCAGCCTCACCACAGGAGCCATTTTCAAGCTGCACAAGAACCCCAGGTCGCCCCTGAGGGAAAGACCTGCTGGGACAGCAGGTTATGGGAGACAAATATTCATGTCCATTTCCTCAGGGCAAAGTACCCTGGGACATTCTACAGTATTAGTTTCTGACAAATTCTGCACAACAGCAATTAGAGCTGAACATGCAGTGCCAGTTGCAATGATAAACACGTCCTTAGAGCAGTCAAAAACCATCTCATAGATGTGTTGATAGTTTCCTGCTCTAGGAAGAGCATGAGGACAATATAGACTTATATTCCAGAAAAAACAAAGAAAAAACCAGAACATACCCACTGTAAGACTGAGATGAGCTTGGCACAAGCAAAGGAATAAAAGTGTATTTTGCCTGGCATAAGAGCAGACAGCCTGGTGACACACAAAACATGATTTGGTGGAACCTTGGAGTTCCCAATTAGAAACCTGATCTCACATACATTGAAATCAATAGAAAAAATTCCAGAGACTAATCTAGGCGAGATGTGGACTCAATCCTTAACCAACCAAGTGGGCAACAAGTTGCATGATTGTTTTCAGGGAATTAAATATTTGTTTGAAACAAGCATTTCCAGAAAAAGTTCCCTAAAAGGAGGAATTCCTGTCACAGGAAAACATTTTTCTTTACTGATAATTTTTTTTCTTAGTTTGCCATTAGATTATCATTAAAAGTATTTTAATGAACACACTTCAACACATCTCTGGGTGAACAGAATATATACCATGAAACATATGTTCCTCTAGCTAGTTGCTCATTGTTAGATGAAGGCAAGCTTAAAAAACGTTCCACTTACTACCCTTTTCTCTGTTTAAAATCAGTGACTTTACGTAGTTGCACTGTTTGTAGTAAGTACCATTTCAAACAGCATTTGCCTGAACAAGTCTGGACTTCTAATTAGGTTTGTAGGTTGGATATAGTTTAATTGTGTTTGCCTGAGTCTTTGCTGTTGTCTCCAAAGAGACGGTGACACTTCTAGATGTGCTTTGTAATCAAAAGCAATAAATTTGATCCATTCATAAGTTACTATTTAAATATGACAAGTCACAGGAAAAGTTTGAAAAGAAACAGAATAGTTATCAGCTGTAAGTACTGTCCAGATAAAGTAGGGTCAGATAGCTATTAAGTTTGGTGCAACAAAATTGTACCTATGTAAAAATTACCTTCTGAGAAGAAGAGCTTAGAAGTCAAGCTAAAGAAGGGTATAGGACAGTGTACAGGATCTCTTTGTCAAGCAGGAACAAACTTCAAAATATGTTTGACTAAAGTGACCACATGAAGTAACTACATTAACAACCTGCAAGAGATTAACTCCTACTCATACGTGACTATGATATTGTTGCAACACGGTCTGTTAGGGCAGAGAAATATGCAAGGTTGTTAGACTCACGTTAAAAGAGTCACTTGGCCCAAGACTTCCCATCAACGCTCATGTACTAAACAGCTGTCTGGAGACATGTAGACACAAGTTCCCATTATCTACGCACTGTACCCACAACAGAAACAATTCAGCACAACATAAGGGCCAGATGGAAGCACCCTCCAGAATGCCAGGTTACTATCTCTGACGTATACATTAGCATTTGCAGAGGTTCACATCTGAAAGTAACACAGCTTCCTCCAGGCTTTGGAGAAGCCACCTGCCATGGGCCACCCTCCTTCCCCACTGCTGAAACCACTAATGCATGTACTTTAATTAAACCAAAAGAGCAGGACACTGCTGGGTGAGAGCAAAAAAACCAAAACAAACACTGTTGCTGCGTAGCACAACAAGCCACACTAACAACAGCACTGGGAGAGGCCAGCCCAGCAGCTTCAACACCCCCTTTCCATATTCACCAAGTGAGGAAGAATCAAGCAGCCTGGCTTTGCACATGGCTGGGCATCTTCAGCTGTCCAGGCAGCACTTGACTCCCCAGCTTTCAGGGTTCAGCTACATCCAGTCATGCCCCATCATGGGACAGACAGGAATCATCTCCTCAGTTATCTAACCAATAAGCCAATGCCACTACTACCCACGTGTTGATGATGCACACCAGCTACTGCCTACACTGCCACACTACTGCCCAGGCACCTGCAGGTATAACAAGACAGGCAAATCGTGCAGCTGTGTGCAGAGCTGAAAATTGCCGGCTGGGGACAAAGGGCAAATGAAGCAAGTCCAGGTCAGCATGCAACGATGAAAACATACAGGAGCGGAAGGCAGTATGGAAATAGGGCACCTCAATGGGATGAGGGTGCTGATAGGGCACCAGGAGTGATGGTCCTCATCAGGATTCAGTCAGTTTGCCCCTCACTTTAAACATTGCTCCCACCCAGTAGCAATGAACAATTTCCCTCTGTGAGCCTAAAGAGTTGCCTTGGCAAAAATAAACCACATTTTCTATTTACCACATCTGTAAACCTCAGACACCTGGCCTGACACCCTGTCTCTCAACACACCCCTCACATCAATTGAAGCAATAGGTCCAGCCAAATAAATTTACTGCTGCTTATTTGTTTGTTTTCAAATCATTCTTCTGCCTCACTCCTCTCTTGGCTTTAAGCAATAATTGAGCAATAGTGCATGCATCTCTGTTTCACTACCAGAGGTTCAATACAGAGCACAAATCACAACCGTATCATGGGTACAAACCTCTGCAAGCTGGGGCTGCAATTCCTCTGTCTGTGAATAGCTGTCTCACTGACCTAGGGGGCAGCCCATGCATCAAGAACTGAAAAACAGCTGGCATTATTCATCACCACTCACCAGCATTCTCCTGGTTTGAAGTTTGGCCTCTTAGCCATGTCAGACTTTTTTTTCCACTCCAAACTTTTAGTATTGGGAAACAATAGAAAGATCCTCACAAACTAAGGTCCCTCGCCTCTCCACACCATGTCAGAAGTGTGGAGCAGCTGAGGAGTTGAAGTAGCTAGGCAATCTGCAGATTTGCTTTGAGCTCAGTGGAACCAGACGGCAGCGTGGGACAGTCTGTTTTAGCGCACAAATACAAAAGTCTGTCAGGAGACAAGGAAGATGACAGAGACCTGTGGTAGTGATTGCTATCTGCAGGAGAGAGGAGCAAACTGCACAGACCTCTGATCATTTGCAGGAATAAAACATGTGACAATATAGACCTAGGAATTTTTACTACAAACTCTGTGTAAGCGATGTGGACAATACTGTCATTCAGAACTACAGGTGTTTACACCAGCCAGTTCAACCTACATCTAGCTGTCAGGTTAGTTTCCTTTACAGCTTTGTAAAAGAGCCTCATTACGGCTATTAATATGTCTGATGCTACACTGCTGTCACTGGGGGCTCAAGGCACAATACCCCGATCCAAGCTAAAAGCAGCTTGCCTGAGTGTTTCCTCAATTTGCTGTCCAGCCTTTACCTGACTGTCATTAAGGTAGGGCTGACATTGCAGACAGGCTGTGTGAACATTTGATGTAACACAGGTTCCATCTAAAAAAAATCTAAACACACAGAAATGTAGCAAATAAACAAAGGTACGTGATGCACCAGCAATGACTAAACAGGGCAGTGGGGTGGGGGGAGAAATCCACATCTCATACCCCTATAGTTTCACACCTAGCTTGAACGGTTTTGTTCTGCATATTGTATTGAAGCACCTAATGTTAAATTTAAGCCCAGGAATACTAACAATGCAAAGGACTTTCCCCCCTTTTTCTTCCCCCTAAATAAAACAGGTGTAACACACGTTAGTCACATCTGAGACATTCCTGCACATCAGTTTGCCAGTCATTAGCCACCTGAGTGGAGCTAAGGAAGCCAACTAAGAGAGCAAAATGCAGACAGACTTTGCCAGAGCTTGCTCAGATAAAGAGGGGATCCTTGAACTCCTTTGTAGGAGCCAAGCAAAATGCATTAGCTTGCACTGCCAGTATGTAGGGCCAAGGGGAAAACAAACAGAGAGCTAGCCTCGCTTATTGGCCCTGTGCCCTTTCCACACCATAAAATGACTAAGGCAACATGGGAGAAATGTTCCCCGAACCCTGCTGAAACGTGCAGGCCGGTTTGCTTTCATGTGCATTTCCAAAGACCTTTGCTTTACTAACAGGCGTAAATGCATTGCTTCTTATTGGGTGCCTGTATGATGTCCAGTGTTCCACCCTCCATAACCTGAAGTTTGACAGCTTCCATGTTGTCAAGGAATGCACCAAAAGCAAAGCTGTGCAGGAGAGAGAAAGAGCTGCAGTGCTGTATGTAACGTGATCTACAGACTCGCATACTGCATGCAGTAGGAATAAAAGTAGTCATTAGTGAGATGAAGTCTAAATCTTACACTCCTGTAGTCAGTTGCTTAACGGATCTTTCCAGAAACTTGGCAAAAGAAGTGTACTGCCGCTATGCATATATATTATACTTAATGATGGCCGTTAAGCCTGCAGTCACAAGATTCGGTTTGCGTTTTGCTGCTAAATTTGTACTGCAGTCTCCCAGATTTTGAAATAGTTACTGACAAGGTACAAACCAAAAGCCCTGTGAAATCGTGACCCTGATTAGTAAAGGGATAACTGCACCCCCCTCTCATCGGTCCCAGTGGATTTACACCCACAATAAATTTGGTTCATTCTTTGAAGAGGAAAGGTGCTACAAAGTGCACTTTATTAATGCCATTGTAAAGACTTGTTATTTTTGTTCACGTACCTGCTGAGTGATTGTTTCCAGAAGTCTAGCAGCACCCCCTGAACATGCACACTCATTTTACTTTCTGGCTTAGAGAATTACTCTTAAAATTGTAGGCCACTTTTCCAGCTTCTGGTATACAGCTTCTTGTATCCTTCAGGACTACAGATCAGCCCTTCTAAAACCCAGACAGCTGTGCGGGAATACAGCTTTACTGTAAGGTAGAAGTGATTCAGCATCCTAATAGATGATCCAGTGGGCCAGGTTCAGATTCACAAGCTGATCTTGACTCTTGACCAGGCCATGGATGGGTGGGTTTGGGTTCATATGTGGCAGTGCCAAATTCTCATCATCTTTGACCCCAATCAGAAATCTCCCACAATGATTTTAGCAAAGATTTCTTCCTCTGCATGATGACTTTCTTTATATAGAAAAAAATCCTAGAAAGCCTGCAGCACCATTTTTTAGCTTCTACTGAAAAATTTCCTCCTTCTCTTTCCCTTTTAGAGCAAAATCTCTGAATCACTGTTTCCCCAAACTCACATGAGCTTATTCTTTTGAGGCTGTTGACAGAGGTGTTAGTGCTAGCAAAAGAACAGCCCAGCTTCCTAGTACCCACACCATGATGTAAACCTACAGTCATTAAGCTCTTCCAAAAAGGATGCCATCTCCAGGTAAGCTCCTTTAGCAGTAATACTCTTCCTACCAAAATTGTCTGCTTAGCATTTTCAAGCTCTGTTGTACGGATGCCAAGAGTGTGATTTCTGAGAAACACTCAAGAACCTTGAACAAAGGCTTTGCTGAAATTACTAATTGCAAGCCTGCCTTCTGAATGTTTCTTTTCTCCCCATCTAACAGCTCGATCATTTGTTTCAATATTATGTGAGCATTAACCAGCCAACTGGTTTCTCAGACCATATCTGCTAACCACCTTCACAAACCAAGCACCCCAACTATGCCTAGACATGAATAAATAAATAAATAAAACCCACCAAGACACGATGAAGAGGAAAGGAGTCAATGAAAAATCTCAATTGTCTTGTGCCATACGCAGCAGTTAAGTAAAAGAAGAGAAGCAAACTTTTAGTTCAGTCACAAAAACAGAGAAAATGAACTGGATTATTCAGCCACATATCTCAGTTTGTGCTCTTGTGCGGCTCAAAGAACATCCAGAGTCTGGTGAATGACACCAGTTTTCCTGGCGTTTGTCAGTCAGAAATCCCTGCCTCAATGACCTTTACAAGCCAGATGATATTTTTGCAGGCGTATCTTTTAGAAGACTGATTGACATCTGTTACATCTGTTATCTCGCTCGTGATTGGAGCAATAAAGTTGTTTGCATCTATTCCCATTGCCTCTTGTTTGGCAGTCAGAAATGACCACAGTCTGTACCTTCCACCACCTCTGCCCCTTTCGTAAGCTGCTAAGAAGTCAGAAGTTTTAGAGATTTAACCAATCGTTATGACAATCCTATTTCTCATAACTTAGTTTCCAAAATCCCCATTGCTGCCTAAGTTTCTGTTAAGAAGAGAGAAAAGCCCAGATGATAATGCAGACAACTGCTGCAGACTACAGACATAACAAGGCTTTTCTTGTAGGAAGCGTCCCTTGTAGCTTTATGCCTCACCTCCTTCAAAGGCTATGTTTGAAAAGGACACTCTTTTCCTTTCTACCAGAGCAATTCCCTTGGAAATAAAGGCTTCTATAGGGAATGCAGTAAATGAAAACCTACCTCAGTCATCTTGCCTCTTCCTTCCAGGACCCTTTGAATGCCTTGCCAACATGAAGATATTCTCATAAGACAGTAAAAAAAGGGTCTTGTGTTCCTTAGCAGATTTCCTCAACCAAGGTTCTTGGGTCTCCTGTATCAAGGCAGGAGAAAATACCTGATGCAAAACAAAGCAGGATTCACAGCAATTGTCACAAAATGGAAGCAAGTCTGCTTCTGCTAGAGAATTTGCCTTAAATTGTTCTCTAAGTTCCAGCCATTTCCGAGCAACTTCCCAGAACATTAGTGTTAACCAAAAATGTATACAGATAGCAAGCTTTAAAAGTATGTTAACAACTTAATTCAGCTGTACGGAGTTTTTATCTATTCCAGCTAAAAATACAAAGCCAAAAAAGGAAGGATCTTCAGGAGCTGATTTACTCCTTTCTTTAGTCACTCTGCCACAAACTGAACAGAGCACATAGGACAGAATGGTAGGATAATCTGGATGGGAAGGGATGCCCGAGCCACAAGGGTAGTTCAGGTTGTTTTCATTTCGTATATTTATATTGTCATATACACACACACGTATAGTATATACACAGGCCGAAGTTCTTAGACACACACACATTTCCTTTCTGGCTTTTTCCTTAAATTCAATCCTGCTCTTAAATAGGTAGGCCACACACACAGCTCCCACAGGTATCAGAGGCATATGCATCTTCGGCCTAAACCTAGCCTGTCTAGAACATTTTAGGCATGACACCCAGCTTCATTTTTTAATACTACTTTAACTTCTATTCATGCTACACGAATGTCTGTGATCCCAACTAAATGTAAAGAAAGGCACAGGTTTGTTATGGATTTCCAAGATTTAAATCACTAACGATGTTCCATATTTTATAGAATATCCATCCAACCATCAGCTGCAGTATAACAGGGCAGGGACGGGGGAGCAGGAATCTAGGCCTTCATTCTTGAAAGTTAACTTGCATGTAAACACAGCTGAACTGCATCACAACTTTGGCATTAATTCTTATGAAGGCAATGTATTTTTGAATTGATATATTAAAAAAAACCCTAACTTGCAAAACAAGTATTTTCCACATTCCTCTTACCAAACAAAGATTGTAAGTCTGGTTTGGGAGATTGGAAGAGAAGCTAAAGGTCCAGCTCACACCTGTGATATCAACACTGCTTGCTTTCATTTTCTCCATGTTTTCCTCATATTAAAAAACAGAAAAATAATATCTGCTGTAGCCTTACCTCAAGCATCCATCCTGCATTTACTTTCACTCCTCCATCATAACAGTATTCCCAGATACACTCTCCGTGCTCTCAGTTGATGTGCTCACTGCTACCCAACTGCTGCTCATTAAGCTGCACACCTGCAGTGACTTCACTTGGGCTTTACTCACCCCTCAACCCACTCCAGCAACAGGGAAATACTTTGCTTTTCACACTGTCATTGAATATTGTCTTCTCATCAGGGTTTTCACAACGATGATACTCTCTGCCAACTTCCCTCGTAAATCAAGCTCCTAATATTCAGCAGGCATCTGAAGAGCAGCGTTTTACTATATCAATTACACACAAGTATGAAACTATTCAGAAAGAAAAAAAAGGTGATTTCCAGCCTAGATGATGGGAACGACCATTGCACTGAAAAAGGTGCGATCAGTTATGTAACTACATGTCACTCAGGACTTCAGTGTGTCAAGAGATGCAAGAACCGTTTAAAGCTTATTCTTTTCACTTAGCCTAAACACTATTTATCTAAAAATACCTGGTATGATGACAGCCTCTCCATATGAATATTGTGACTTTTAAATGCTGTCTGTATTTAAAGTTTCTGGGAAGCATACACTGATCATGAATCTTCTGTGGGTGCAGAAACAAGGTACAAGTGAAGTTAGAGCTGCCCACCAGGGAAAG
>NW_010395161.1:27750-33719 GCF_000710305.1 Buceros rhinoceros silvestris
TGGGTGTCTTTAGTACCACTCAGATTTCCAGAGATGCTCCATTTGCAAACAGTTTCATGGCCTGTTCTGTGGAAGTAAAGTTAATTTCCAACCACAGAATAAACTCTACAGGCAGAGTTCCCCAGAGGGAACCTACGGTGGAGATTTCCTTCTTGTGAGCCTTCACCCATAGGGCTGACTTTATCCCTGAAGTAACGCTACTGATGTTGTTCATATTACAGGATGAATCAATTTCCCTTTCCCCATTTGTTTCATTTTTAAAGCCAAAGAGGGCAGGCCAGCCACTTCAAAGGACCAAACCACCCGATTTTTCACCCGTGCAGGTACGGCAATTTAGAGCCAGCTAAGAACCTGTACCGCTGTCTCTAATGGTGGGTTAGATTTTATGGTCAACGTGTGATGATTTTCTAGTGAAGGATGTTGACACTAAAATAGTCCCAACCAGTTTAGAGCTGGATTCAGGTTACCTCAGGTTGAGCTACTGGGGGTTGAAGGTATACAGAACCCTGTCCAGCTTAAGAATATTAATAGTGGTTGAGTACAAGAGGCAGAAGGCAGTCATGGCATGTGTATTGCCCACAGTGCTTGAGATGTATCATCTCTAGTGGGGTTAATAATGATCAGAAGTCTCATCCCTGATGGACAGCCTGTAACTGTCTAAGGCTGTGTTAGAGGCTAGGTTTCAGGCACAGAGTACATACTACTGCTCTTAAAGTCCTGAGAGCTACCATTTCTGCGTCAGCCAGAGGCTGCGGTGCAGTGAAGCCAGAAACTGTCACTCCTGTGATATGTTCAAGGGAATACCTTCCATCCAGTGCCACTGACCTTCAAGCCCACAGAACTCCTTTTGCAAAGCAGTGGAAAGGTCCATGGCTTCCATGTTCTGTTTCACAATGGCCATGTGATTTATGAGCAGAAATCTTGTAAAAATGGAATTTCAGCTGCATTTCCTTCACTGACAGGTTGGCAAACATCTTATAAATCACAATGCTAGTGCCAAAATCCCTGCCAGTGACCAGAGATTTCATCAAGCTTTCATAGCCTCCAAAACCAAGTTACACAGAATCTTGTTCTAACTTATGATTAACTTGCTATTAGAAAATGTCATTGAAGGTACAATATTTGGTACAATGCCAAGTTCAAAAAACATCTGCAACACCTGCAACTGAATTATATCTTGTGATAATCTTAAAAATAAATTTTTCTTACTGTATTCTGGGAAGAATGGGGAAAGTAACTTGATTATAAAACCACCACAAATTCTGTACACTATGTAATCAGTCTCATTTTATGCACTGACTTTCTTCACATCTGTGCAAACAAAGGCACTGTTACAATGCACAAAGAGCTGTGGCATATAATATATGCAGCTATGAAACCACAAGTGCTGTTACGTGTTTATTCTTTAAAGGGAAGGTGGCACATCTGCTTTTGGCATAGCAGTGTAAATCAATCCAAGATGTATATTAAAGAGTAAGTAACAACCTTTCCGCACGCTCTTTCTTTATTCCAGCCTTGTTTTTGTTCTTGCTTTGTTATTTTCCTGGCAGTTAAAGACAGGCTCTGCACATTGAAAATATGTGAGGTTTCTTCACGTACAGATAACATAACATGCCACGTAATATTTAAAAAGTATGTGATGGGGAATGGTTTGGACAAAAACGCAAGTCAAAATGAGGTGGGGAGGAAAGGTTAACTACAAACAGCTACACCACAGTGACTGAGAGGTTTATTACTCTGGATGAGGCAAATATGTTTCCTGGTGCTTTTCAAATTAATAAGACGGCGTAGGTTTGACGTTATGTTCTAGCTCTTGGCAGTTAGTGAGCAGAATTTGCAACAGTGAAGGATGATGAATATTTTCTACCTCATCAGTCAGAGGCACGAGCAAGCATTAAAGAATGGAGTAGTCAATATGGCTTGACTTTGTATTTACTGAAGGTATGTATACCTTCCACAACCAGGTGCGTCTGAGCAGGACTGATAGAACTGAAGTCTTTAAGCGCTTGCATGGGTTGACCAGCAGGAAAGACAACATGATATTGACGCTGGTCAATATTGGCACTGGAGTTTGGCCCTTTATGGAGCAATTGCTGCTGTACTTGGCACAGCCCGTAAAATGTTGCTCTCCCACTAACCAAGGAGCTCTAGGGTCTGCTATAGCACTGCAGTCCAAGGACAGCAATACTCTTTTGCAGGCAGCCTCTTTCATGGGCTACCTGCATGAAGTAGCACTTAAGATACTGGGAGTGGGAAAGAAGGCAGTGGCTCTAGGCCTGAGGGTAGAGCCTGGGACATGCAGTGCTCCTTCCTCTTCCATCAGTGTGTCCTAGGATACCTGGAGAATGGGTCTACCCCACAGTTAGGCAGGAGGAGCAACCATTCTGTGTCCTACTGAAAGGGCCTACTTTGTAGCATCTGTTTTAGTAACCGCAGGTAGAAAGAAAACACCATAGATGGTGGTCTTCTTGACCTCCAGGTGGGGAGGTGATAAAAAAGTGATGCTGTTCTTCAAGTGCCTTTCAGAAACAAGACCTGTCCTCTCAGACGCTGAAGGGCTCATCCCCTGGAAAGACAATCTCTCTTTTGTATGCTGGCAGTGGAAAACAACAGTGCTTTCCAGGCTCATTTTTAAGAGATGAGGTTGGAAAATAGACTGGTTGATGGGAGAGGCCTCGTGCAGAACTGGGGATGGTCATGAGAAAGTCTGAACAGAGAGGTCCACGCTGGACAGGAAATAGAGGCTGCTGGAAGTGTGCCACTCGGTGTATTATACTTGCACATTGAATTGACTAGACTGACCTCCAAACATCTTCTGTAATTGTTCATTTCTTTGTTAAAATGTTCAGGATCTATTTAAAGGCCAGGTTGCATATGCGCATGTTTCAGTGATAATGTTATCTATGAGCTCTGTCCCCAAAGTAGCAAAGACTGCTGTAAATTTGTTAATTGTGTCTCTTTTCATCTGTAGCCAAAACATAGCTGCACAAGTGACCCAGGTGGATTTGCTCAGCGACACAGAACATACTAGGACACGACTTATACAGCAGTTACCGCTGCAGGCTGGAATTATCGATCAGAGTTGTACCATCATCCTGCTAAAATATTTTAGCCAAGGCAAAAATATTAATTAAATTAAATCAAAATACTTGGGTAGATCGTAAAAAAAGAAAGAAGCCATTTATTCAACACACTCTTTAAGTTTCTCCTTTTTTTAAATTTTCTTTTCTCCCATAATGTGACTCTGTGGAACTGAACCTTTTGCAAGTTGCTGGTGCCAGCTTTTTGCAGAGTGTCTCGGACAGGTCTCTTCATTTCCATTTCATTTTGTCTCTCTATGGCTGACACATTGTTATTTAAATGAATGCTTTTGAACTCAGACTTCTTTAATGCAAATGTGTGCTTCCCTTTTGAAAACACCAACATTTCTTTTTCCCTATGAAAAGCAGGATAAAAAGTAATATTCTCAGGGCTGAAGGTGGGTTCGGATGTTACTTTTCTGTAAGCTCAAGCTTAAAAAGAGGGACACGCACAATGGCAAAGTATCAAAAGATTGGCTAAATCTTCCTTCTATCCAAGATATGGTAAAAGCAGTATTGTATCTTAAAGAACAGCTGAGGTAGGGAACGTGCCAAGACACAGCAGACTGATCACACTACCTCAAGGCATTCTGTGTAAGACAGAAGTGAGAGACACTACATGCCTCCAGCAATTTTAAGGTCCTCTATCCCGTCCTTCTTTTTGAAGGCCATGACTCATTTTAGTTTGAAAGTAGATGTCCCCTCATTTTTACTTTTTTTGGAAGCTGTTTACCAGGAACCATAGGCTGAACTTACAGAACATCTTACAGGGAAGTAATGGGGAGGAAGGAAAAAAAGAACAAACCCTTAGTTCCCCTCAGAGTATACTTCATTCATGTCTTCAGGCTTTTCCTTACCTATAATGTCTAGAAGTGTACTTTTTAACAAAGGGTGAATGTGGAAGTTCTCCAGTAATCACAAGCCTCTTGGAGCTGGAGCTTTCTGCTCATCAAATATCACAAGGTATGAAAAAACCTCACATCTCATACTGCCAGCATCAAGAGGCTCTGTAACACCTGAGTTACATCCATACCGGATCTCTGCCAGACCAAGAGGTGTGTGACGCTGAAGCATGTGGACTGTCTCACGCCTCTTCCCATTGGACAAGCAGCCACCTCACAACAAAAAATGCCACAGTCCATGCCCACTAGCACCCGTGCCAGCAGTATTAGCAAACAGAGCTCAGAGACTGAGCTCCCCTTTTAGTCACAGAAGTCGTTTTCTTTCAGTGTCAGCAGCTGTTCCAGCCCAGGCTTTCTACATGTTATTGCTGAACTAATGAAAACTTGAAGTGCTGCTTGCCCTGCAATACCAAATTTATGGATGAGGAGACAACTTCAGTCTGCCAGGTGATAATTTGGCATCCTTATGTCAGTGTTAAAATCCATACAGCTGTAAATATTTATTAAGGATGAAATACAGTCATATACTCCAGCTAGCACATTACCATATGCATAAATCTAACCTTAAATAAATCATGTGCACTTCATCTTTTATTCACTTTATAAAATTCTTGCTTCTTGCTCTGAGCATTCTTAGCTTAATACAGCCATTCAGAAGTAGAGCAGTTCACGGTGTGCCTTGATTTCTTTTCTAATACAATGTTTTGCTTCTTATATTTCACCTCTTACAGCTTTTGCAGTCTTGATTTGATAGGACAAGAACAGCGAGGGCATTAGGACCACGAGAAAGACGCACACATTGCTCTGTATTATGTCTGGCAAAGTGCTTCCTGACTGAGTGCCGTAGTTATGTGTGAAACAAAGTCAGGGACCGACTAGTTCTCATCTGTTGATCACAGTTAACTTGAAGCCTCTGAACGGGGGAGAGCTGTCAGATCTGCTTTCAGAGATAAGGCACTTCAATCCAGGCAGCAAACGGAAACTTTGAAGAAGCAGGATCTACTCTGGAAGGAAACTATAAGAAACGGAATTTCTTTTTACTTAGAATTTAAGAAGGAAAAATATCAAAACTTTAGTTGCTCTTTTCATCAGCTGAACATGCGCTTTCCTAACTAAGCTGGAACTCTGTATAATAAAGGATCTCACTGGATCCATGCTACGTTTTATTACAGTAAGTGCAATGTTATATTTTGTCTGTAAATAGAGAGGAAAGCATGAAACAGCATCAGTGAAATGTGAGGGGAGTAAAAAAAATCCTCTCGGCAGATAGTGGAAACAAGGGCTTTGCTGCAACCTGGGGACTGGAGCCTGAGGAAGATCCAAGTGATATTTAACATGACCATCTGTATCGTTTTGTCACCAACAGTATGTTCTCGAGGAAGAAGTGCAGATATGGATCACGCAAGCTGCAGTTTCTCTCACTGTTGCTAATGCTCTGCTTTTTGCTACTGATGGTTACAACGCTGAATCCACCAGCCAGCAACCAGAGCAAGGAAAGGACTTTCCAGCCTGTGGAGTTCACTCTCCGGGAGGGGTATCAGGCGGACTTTGCGGAGACCCAAGAGATGCTGGAGACCCAGGAAGAGAGCCAGCAGTATTACCCCATGGATGGGCTATCACCTGTCATCTCCCTGAGGGAGGATGAGTTGATCGTGGCCATCGTGTCACCCACCGGCAAAAGGAACCACAGCAAGGGCAGGAAGGGCTACCGGGTGGTGAAGCAGCAGAGCAGGCGGGAGGCGAAGGCAGAGGGGGACCCGGAGCCCCAGCTGCTGTCCCTTCCTCTGCAGGCTGGGGAAGGGGCTGTTGCGGGGGAGCAGCTGCTCGGCCTGGAAACCCACGGCTTTAACCAAGCGCTCAGCGAGCGGCTCTCTCTGCGCAGGGAGCTGCCTGAGGTACGACACCCGTTGTAAGTAAAACAGCCTCTTCACTTTCTGGAAGAAAACTTGTCTCTCTCCTCGTCGCCGTACACCCTCCCCCCCCCCGC
>NW_010395162.1:0-702 GCF_000710305.1 Buceros rhinoceros silvestris
ACATTTTAGAACTGACTGTCTGAATTGTAAGAGTTCTGCTGCAGGTTCACAGCGACTCCAAGTAAAAGACGTCACCGACTACTGAGAGTATACACAAACCCCTCCCCCCCAAGAAACCAAAAAAAAAAACCAAAATAAAAAAGAAAGAAACAAACAAAAACCATGTGAGAAGCTGAGACATCTACATTGTGTCTGTAAAATGCATGAAATTACAGATTGGAACTTAGGGCAATGTTGATGGTGTTTCGATATTTTTCTGAACCTATTAATATTGTAACAGATTCGGCATATGTGGCAGGGTTGATTAATGTTAACCATGTGAGAAGCTGAGACATCTACATTGTGTCTGTAAAATGCATGAAATTACAGATTGGAACTTAGGGCAATGTTGATGGTGTTTCGATATTTTTCTGAACCCATTAATATTGTAACAGATTCGGCATATGTGGCAGGATTGATTAATCGTTTGGACAAAGCAGTGTTGAGGCAAATCAATAATGAAAATCTGTTTGGTATTTTGAAGTTGCTATGGGTTACCGTACAACATCGTAGACAGCATTACTATATCATGCATATTCGGAGTCACACCATTCTGCCAGGATTTATTGTGGAAGGCAACGCAAGGGCTGACGCCGCTCTAGCTGCAGCAGTCATGGGGCCAGCACCAAATCTAGCTGCAGCAGTCATGGGGCCAGCACCAAA
>NW_010395163.1:0-202 GCF_000710305.1 Buceros rhinoceros silvestris
CGCAGGGGCATTCGGCGAGAGAGTAAATCCTGACAGAAAATGAGCTTTCTGGGATAAAAAGCAGAGGCGCTCATCAGCACGTCACTGCCCCGACGCGTGTTTGGTTTGCCAGGGGAAAAGTGATCGTTTTCCATCTCCTCCAGTTCATGGCTGTGGCTCCAGCTGCGGTATTTTTCCCCTGGCTGGCGGAGCAGCCCACAGG
>NW_010395163.1:396-8404 GCF_000710305.1 Buceros rhinoceros silvestris
ATTGCTGGCAGCGCCTAAGAGCTAGGGATTGTATTTCAATATTTATTAAAAAGAAAGAATATAGGAAAGGGTAAAAAATCTTGGTTTAGTGGGAAGGCAAATGAGGAATCCCCAGTCCTTGATTTCCTTTACATTTCTGTGCAAACTGGTCACTTACTGGTTGATCTTCCCCTCTCCCTGCCATCCTGCCAGACCAGCTCATGCTGCTTGTCCAACCATTCTGCAGCCCATCAGCACTCAAAAAACACTCAGCCGTGCTGCCCTGTCACCCTCTGCGCTGTCCCTCCTCGATAGCTTGTGCACTTCAAGTGCGAGTTCCGTGGGCCATAGGTGCATTAAAGAATTAGGAAGTACTGAGGGGGTTTAGTTCTGGCTTCCCCATTTCAGAGCTGTCCTTTTCTCTCCTTTCAACATTGAATTTTATTTTCTCTATACTCTGTCCCTGGACCTGCCATCTTTCCAGGAAAGCTACTTGAGGATTTTGCCGAACTCACCAGGGTAGGGCAGAGAGGCTAGGGAAGGAGTCAGGCATTGCACCTTCTTCCCAGCAACCGTGGCTCTGAAGTGTGCCAGCTCACAGTAAATCTTCCTGCTGCTTGCCGATGAGCTAACTGCCCCTCCAGACGCAAACACCACAACAAAGATGTAAGACAGACTTTGTTAAATATTTTGGGAAATAGGGTGCCATTTAGAAGTTAATCCCAAAGGTTTGGGGAGGGTCAAAGCTGGCAGAAAGGTGTGGGAAAGTGGGTGGGAGACACCGCTTGCTTCTGAACCCAGTAACATGAGGGCCTGGCTCCGTGTGGAGGACTGTGCTGCGGGGTGGAGATGCCCGTAGGATCTCCGTTCCGCCTTGGTGACATGATGCCTGCAAGAAGAGCTGAAAAACTCCCCTTCCCCTCGCCCATAGGAGCAAAGTGACGGGTATGGAACAAACCCCAGCTGACTGTGGGGAAATAAAGGCACTAAAAACCAGCTCTACATATGCTCCTTTGGCTTCAGCTTTCCGTTGAAATCACCTCTGTCTATCGATAGGTTTGGCTCTCACTTCAGGGACAGCAATTGCTGTTGGGCTGGTAGCGCAGGCTGTGGCTCAGCCTCACTGCACAGAGGCCTGTCTATCTGTTGCTGGGTGTTTAAGTTGTCAGGTTCTGAAGTCTTGCAGGTAACTCAAGGAAATAAATCTGATTTAGTGACTTAAAAAAAAATTATTGCTCATAAGAGACACAGATGGATTGCAAACAAAGGGCTGACTCCTGCTCCTGTGGAAGTCATGGAGTTGAGGCAGCAGAGTTCATCCCTGACTGCTTTAGGTTTGAGGCACAAGGAATGAAGTAAGAGGCAGCTGTAAGGCCAAAAGCGAGCACTGACTTGCTATCAAACTCCTGTGATTACCTCTGAGGGGAGAAATGCAGCTTGTAAAAAAAAATTGTAAGGGGGTAACTGCACCTTCTCCTTCATGAAAATGAGCAAATTCCAGAGTGTTTCTTCTTCTGCTTGCTGTGCGATTTGCTTCAGCTTCATTTCATGTGCTGTCTTACACAATAGCCTCCAGGGATTCTCAGGGAAAAAAATTAACTGCCTCACCTTCTATCCCCAACTCCTGCCTTCCTGCAAGAAAATTATTTGCTGCTTTCCTAACAAACCAGCTTCAGTTGTCACTGTAGTTAAGGTTATGTCAACACTTCTATTATAAACTCCTCTTGTCAGGAATTTACAAGTCGGCTGTAAAAATTCCCTTTGCACTTAATTCTTGCATAGATGAAAAAACCCCAGGAGCACAATAAAAAAAACCCCCAACACTTATGTATTGGATTTTAACACTTTCCAAGAAATGAAAATTTCAATGTTAATGCAGACAGTGTATCATCAGACAAAGACCTAAACACATGGCTCCCGTCAGCATGTGAATCTGCTGGAATAAGTCACCTTGGAGCACCCTGGACTCCAGAGTTGCAAATATGGAAACGTCACTGAGTGCTACCACAGGAATAAGAAGAAAAGTCCCCTGAAGGAATCTCACCTACTTATTCTGCAATCATTAAAATGCAAGCCATCCTGTTTACTGAGGGATACATCCTCTCATACCAAGAAGCTGAGTTTAATGTATGAAGGTTTTACAGGAGTTGAGGAAGGATTATTTTTATCTGTCTAAAACATTTATCTCACCTTCATCCTCATCTGAGCCCCTCATAATCACCAGCCCGTTTAGCTTTTCTGGTGCATTACTGCTGTTTATTTTCACTTCAGAAACAGAACAATGATACGGAGAGAGGTGAAGTGATTTGGCCAAGGTTGCAGTACAAGCCTCTGCTCTGGGAAAGGCACTCATGCCCACGCCTGGGATCCACCCTAGCAGATTCTCCATCCTCTCACGGCTTGCTAACGAGTAACAGCAATTTATCATCCTTAATACAACCCTGAGCCTGCAGCTTCTTCCGTCTTCTCCGGGCTACAACTTGGCAGGATTTAACAGTTACTAGCTTCAGCCTCCCCCTCCACTTCCACCTTTACTTTTTACAGGTGAAGGAGGAGCTTGAAAAAGTCTGGATTTGGCTCTGCAGAAGGCTAGACAGTCTATGTATGGGCTCCCCAAATCCTTGACATATCAGAAATTTTGCTGGTTATGGGCCGAAACAGAGACAGGCCAGGCTTTGCTGTGTACAGAGATACGTGTTTTAGCATTTTGTCCAGTCCCATATTGAAACTGAGGACTAAGCACTGGCACTAAACTGGCACTAAGCTGAAATGTGTGTCTTGAGGAAAAAAAAGGGGAAGGCCAGGAGAAGGAAAAATAAGATACGGAACAGGGGTAAATGTTGTCAAGACAGTCTTTAGTTCATTTTCAAGTGCTACAGGAAATCAACAACAAAAGGAATTAGAAATAATCCAGTCAGAACCAGTGCAGTTTCAATAAGACCACAATTTTAAAAGTATGATTCCAGCTCTCTAAACTCTTCCACATATTTAAGGCATGCAAATATCTACACCCATGCGTACGCCTTACCTTTGCAAAGTTCTGCTCGTGTTTGCAGCACCGCAAGCCACATTTTAAACAAAGACTTGGATGTCTATCTTTTACCTTCCTTTGACTGCGCTGGCACACACACAAAAAACGCTGCTTACTCTAGTGACAGCTACAGAGGACAAGTAGTAAAGTCAACTGGATGATCCAAATCCAGTTTTGAGCAAATGATAGTGTAAGGCTGCAAAGCAAAGCGCTGAATTCTGTGTAACAGAATCAGGCCCAAGAAGTGCAAAAGGAATTTACAAAGCAAGATTTTCTGTAATACGGTCCATTGGCTTTTGATAATAAAAACCACATTGTAAATGGCCAAGAAATTAATCTTTAAAAGGCAGCTGTAGCCCATGTGTATTAACTATTTTTTCAAAGACATTTCCTCTGGATTTCTGTTACTTTCTTTAATACATGTTTCCAGCCAGCAGAGATGTTATGCTCTGTGAGCAAAATATAATATGCATTTTTAAAACATTTATAAATGTGTATCCACCCTATGGATTCACACAGCACTGTAGATGCTGTGTTCTGGTCTGCCTTGAAATGAAGGCAGTCCTTAAAAAATAGTTACAAATATACTAAGGTGTACATTCAACACAATGCATGGGGATTTAGCCACATAAATTTCATTAGTGCTAATGAGAGGTGTGCAGCTAAAGCCCTGCGTATCAAGATATCCTGCACAGAGAAAAGCCTGTCTAATGATGTCTTTACTTACTAAACCAGAACAGCTCTGAAGGGCATGAATGTTTATCTATTTTTATTAATTCCTTTTCAAAGGAAATTAAATGCACACATGCACGCACGTGGAAACACGCATCTGTATGCTGTAGAACATAGAATTTCTAAATTCTGATATATTAATGTATTGAAAAATCAATTAAAACAATTCCTCAGCTATTACTATTTTTTGCAACAAGCTAGATTAAAATGTCCCTTGGTGTCATAAACCAGAAACATGTGAATAATTTGAACATGTGGTCAAATAAACAGGTGTGATAATAAAGGGGTTAGTGGTATATTTTAGTATATTTAGGTATATTAGGAATATTTAGTATATTAGGTATACTTAGAGTTGAGATTGTGACACGCAGTACTCAAAGCTGGGAAATTCTCAGTTCACCTACTTCGTTTCCTCAGTTCTCACTTGCGTCTTTATAAAGCTTCCTTCCTTTTCTCAACTGTGGGGCATGTAGAGGGCACACAGTCTGTGAGAAGGGAAAGCTTTGGTTTTAGTGCGTGTTTGTGAATCAGAAACCAGGTATTTTTCACCAGTTTTGTCAACTTCTGGACAGGAACTAACGCATTTCATGCAATTGTTTATCTTTTCTAGATTACAAGTGGGTTCCTTTGCTGAGTAGCTGTAACATGTGTTTGCTGCCAAGTTCAGGGTCCAAAGATGTTGCTCCAATGTACCATTTGAACACTTCGATGCCATCTACTAGATCATTGTGTTAGGGGCCAAGTTAGGGCCAGCAGGGTAAAGGCAATTTATAACCCACATAGTGACATCAGTCTAACCTAGCAACCTCCCTAGCAACACTGCCAAAGCATCACAATGTGGCCCCTACAGCTCCGATGATATGAAGATAGCAGCATTGTCAGGGTGGGAGGTTGCCATTTTGGCCTAGCAACAAATAACAGCCTGACCTTGGGATCTATTGAAAGCTGAGAAGCCAAGCAGAACAGAGGGAGAACCACCGAATGAAAACCCACGGGTTCCTGCCTGTTTCTTTTATGTAAACTAAACAAATTCTTCAGAGGAAAATATGGCAATGCTTCCAGACACGCCGCATGCATATAGATTCAACATTGCCTTTCCACATGGCTGACTAGGAGCTGTACAGCTTTTATGTTGTGGTTTGGGAACCAAAAAATCTGGGTGCAGAAAAAGGACGACTATTAAAATCACTACAGCCAATTCAGAACGGTGACAAACAGGGCGCACATGGCTATTCAAGTGCACTGATACGCGAGGGCTCGCTCAGGTATCGCATGTGGCGGTCAGGAGCTGCATTCGCAGCAGCGTTTGGGCTCACTCACGAAATCCAGCTGTAGCTGGCTTATATGCAGCGTTTTGTCACTGCAAATAATGAAACGGATATAAATCACATTCCCCCCTCCCTTCTCTTTCTTCTTGTGACCCATGCAAATGAGCCCCCTGTACATGCATTGTGCCAGCTCTCCACATGCAGCTGCCCAAGCGAGGCAACATTTCTCTCTCCTGTATACACATCAGCTGTAGGGCACCCTCTAAAGACACTCTGGAGCTATAAGGAGTTGGACCTGACCTGCTTCTTGAAGTTTCCAGTTTCTAACAGTGATCCCATACTCTCGCTGTGACTGAACTTGCAGCATCTTGACACATAGAGTGGTTCGAAGGCAACTGAGAGAAACAAACGGGAAGCGTTTGTTGCTGTGCAGGTGGCCCTGAATCCCCTGTGGTGCTGGAGGTTACCTGGCGCTGAGCTTCCAGCCACCGGTCAGTCTTTAGCAAACATCTAACAATATTAGCCCAGCAGTTCCTCTGCGAACTAGAACCCTTGTAACTCCAAAGCTGCCCTGTACAGTGACCACTTCCAAGACCAGCCAGTGGGGATAATTCACCTCCTCCTCCCTGTTTGCTGGCTTTAAGCTACCAGCTGGCCAGAGCAGAGAAGCTCAAATTGCAGCTGCCTTCACCCTCTTTAGCATTCAAGATAAACAGATGCCTTTGGTTTGCAGCAACAAAACAGTGAATATATATTCTCAAAAATGAAATTTATTTTGTTAAATGAAATATGTTTGCACATATGTGTGGTTGTGCATGTGTGTGTGTGTATACACACATTTATATATAATTACATACATTTAATAGAGGATTTATTTTAGGTCTTTAATGCCTACCATTTTGTGCCCAGTTTTCCCCTTGTATAACACTTGGTATCACTTTCAGTTTATAACTTCTCTTGAGAGAGTAGCCACAAGCCACAAATAGCCAATTGTCTCCCTGCAGCAGACTTTAACAAAGGCACTGATAGAGCTGAACGGGAAATGCTACGTCTATACTGCAGTCACTGCTACAGGAACCACGGCCGTAATTCTGGTATCACAAAGTCAGGAGCAATTTATCTTACAAAACCTTAGTGCGCGTGCCATCACGGAATACAGCATCTGTCCATTAGGTCCCTTTCTATTTTCAGCCAAACCATGACACGTTCAAAGACACTGCGTCAAGTGCGTGACAGTTCGCTCCCTTGCATGTTTCTTAAATTACACGCATTGAGCGCATTGAAAAATAGCGAGGATTGGGAGAAACCTCTCGTGTTAGTGCCATTTCATTCCACACTTTTTTGAGTTGGGCCTGCTGGGGTTTTTCAATACCTTGAATTTCCCATACGAGCCCTTGCTGGAGATGTGCGCATCCGAACGGTAAAGCGGAAGGGCACAGTGGCAACTGAAGCAGGATGCTTACCTCCCTACAACGCAGATCTGCTGGGATTCCCAGGCACAAAGAAAAAAACGAGATTTCAGCTTGCCAAAGGGCTCCTAGCTGTGAAAGAATGGGAGGAGGATGGGACGTGGATGAATTCTTACAAACTGACCATATGACTTTCTCCATGTATGTCCCTCTGAGCTTCTTGGTACAGTAAGCACTAATGCTGGCCACAGCTTTCCCCTTGGGGAACTGCTCCACATCAGTAAGTGAGCCTCCTCTCCCCCTTTTCCATCTCATTTCCTTCCCTCTTTGAACCACACTTCCTGCAGGAGGGAAGGGAGTGGGGTGTGGAAGTTACTCCACGCAGGGCTGCCAGAGAATGAGTGGTCTCTACCAGCTCCGTGTCTTTTCCTTGGCGCCCCATTTTGCCAATCTGTGGAACATAAGGTGTGAAATACACTTGCAAAAAATAACTGAGAAGCAGCTCATTTCCTCCTTGTTCATCATCACTCAGCAACTCTGAAACTCCAGCCTGAGCTCTCATCAATCCCAGCCGTGTTGCTCGAAAGCTCCAGCTCCAGCTCCAACTGTCCTCTCCTCTCCCACTGCAAATGCAGCCCAGAGCAAGAGCCTGGTGTAATAAGTAATCCCTGGGAGATTCAATGGGACCCAAACCCAGGCAAACAACAATTTCTCTGCTTACAAAATTCCATGTAGTTCATCATTTTCCCAGTTCTGAAACAGAGGAATTAAGGCAAATACCAGAGTCAGTCTCTGATACTTAGAGGAGGCAAAACGTTCTTTCCTCTTCCATGAGTATTTCGAGAACCAGGAAATACTTTGAAATGATAGAGGTTAGGACTGCATTGCATGGATTTCTGTATGTGTGTAAATTTAACACTCTAAATAGCCTTTTTTTTTTTTAGAAACTACATCAGTGTTTAAAAATAAATACACTTTATTAAATAGTTAAAATATCTATCCTTTCCTCTAGGGATCATGCATGACGGGCATTGAAGCTGAGCCATTGCAAGCAAAAGAAATGACTTATTCTGATCAGCAGCCCCTGATCTGAGTATCAGTCGAGCTGGAGGAGCTGACGGGAATTATGGCAAATTCGGGATGCTTGGATCTAGGTTTTGCTCCACCAGTTAAAGAGAGAATGAGAGATGCAGAAGCTGGGATCCAGTTTATGTTGAGTTCATCTATATTCAATGTAAATTTAGGTGCCTCTGATGTAAATCAAGGTAAACCTCACACACAAGCACTTGGGAAAACACAGGCTCACCTGAACACATTCATTCTTGCACAGGAGAGAAAAAGAAGTGGCCCTGCATTTGTGAGATGAATGTAGCTATATATAAGGATCCCCAGTGCCTGTGGTTAATGCCAAGGTCAGCTCCAGCTGACACCCGTGCCTGAGGCTGTGGGGGAAGGGATCGCTGTACTCTGCAGCCAAGCCACAAGATGTCAGGAGACTGCTGTGCTGCTGCTGTGCTGCTGTTGCGCTGCTGCTGCGCTGCTGCCCTGCTGCTGCCCTGCTGCTGCTCTGCTGCTGCTCTGCTGCTCTG
>NW_010395163.1:8742-24692 GCF_000710305.1 Buceros rhinoceros silvestris
ACTGCTGCCCTGCTGCCCTACTGTGCTGCTGCCCTGCCATGCTGCCACCCTGGCAGGGCACTCAGCATTGGGGCCTGGGAGCGCCTGGAAGCTCCTGACACCATTTTTCAGGCCAGCTGGCTTCTCCCCTGGTCACTTCTTGAAGAAAAGGTGTGAGCGAGAAAATGAAGACTTCTCTCCCTTTCGATGGCTCTTCCTAAATCCCTATCTTACAGCTTGCTCACTCCCTTGCTGTCTATCTACATGCAGCTTCCTCGGCTATAGCTCACTTTATGAAGTTAATTGTGTTTGTATTCTCCACATGGTTCTTGGTAGTCACAGCATACTACGAGGTCACCGATTCACCTCTGTGTTTCCAGAAACTTGCATTACAGTCCTTCCACGCAAAACTGAAAACCAGTCATATGGGAGAAAACAGCAGCTTGGAAGAATGCTCATGATAAAAGGGCAAACAAGGTCCTACCCAGACCTGTGCCTGGGCTTGCACCCGCACACATTGGGTAGTGCCTTTCACATACAGGGATGTTGGTAAGACACATTTCATTCTCGCTGCATGCTCCCTGCTAGTGGATGCTCTAATCCCAGACACTACATGTGTACTGCACACAAATCCTGCAGGAACCTGCTGGTGGGACAAATCCTCTGCCCACACGAGAAGTACACCCCGTGCTAGTTTTTGGCTGTCAAGCAGCCAGAGCACAGCTGTGCATGTTTCTAAAGCAGCAATGGCCATTCCACGTGGTTCTGTTCCAGCAGGTGCTATTTGGGGTGTACACAATTAGGGAAATAGCACCCAACTGCAACTGTAAAAAATCCCGTCCGATCCAGCCTGGTCCGTAGCCAACATCTATCTGATGGACTGATGGAGCCCTGTCCAAGCGACTCCCATTTTGTTGCTGCCGTCAGATCTAACCCAAGACGGTGTCCTGCTGAGTTCCTTTCCCTCTCACACCAACACATGGCCACTTACTTGCCTGCACTTGCAGACTGAAACTCGTTTATGGAGAAGTAATATTTTCCAAGTGCAAAGCTGGCACAGCAGAGGATATGTGTGGCCAAGGTCTGCACAGTGCGCAAACTGAACCAGGAATTTCAAGACCAGTTCTGTTCTTTAGTGCTTTTTTCATACCCTTGCTCTGACCGTAAGTTATCACTTGCCTGAATGGTACCTCTGACTCCTCTTTTGTTTGCAGGTCTAAACAGAAACACAAGCCATTTACCTGCAAGGACGAATCAGTCCCTTATTTTTCCACACTAGAAACTGTATCTCCTTCATGGCAAGAGCTGCGAAAACTCAATTCCTTCAGACAGCTTCTGTCTGAAGATATTGCCCACTGTGAGTTCTGTCTGATCTCCCAAACGGTTACACCACATCACACCAGTACATCTCCAGTGCCTTTGGTGAGACCTGCTGACCTACACTACATGACAGCACCGCGGGTGCCATGGAAGGATGAGTCAGGGCCCCTGAGTGGCTGGAGACTCTGCTCGGAAGCCACGCGTGCTGTCTATTGCCAGCCGTCAGGGAAGCCGGTGATCTGCTCAGCAGTCGGGGGCCTCGCCCGGAAGCCCCCGCGTGCTGTCTATTGCCAGCCGTCAGGGAAGCCGGTGATCTGCTCAGCAGTCCCTGCAGCAAGAGGTTTACTGTTTCTTCAGCACAGCATCACCTGTGTCATACAACTGCTTCTGTCTGGGCTACTTTCTTCAAGGTGAAAAGAGCATTTAGAGAACATTGCAATTGTCTGCTATTGTTATTACAATATGAAAAATAGTTTTCTGAGTTTCCTGGCTGCTAAGATCAGCTCTGGTCCAGGAGGTACCCCACCCTGTTCATGATCTTATCTTGCTTCTGTAAGCAAGTTCCTGAGTTTCTAGATGCGTTAGATGCAATGAAGCCTCTCTTTTGACATTAAATGGCATCTGCAGACCCGGATCTTGGGTGTCATGCTAAGGTCTAAGAAAATCAGAAGATGCAGGAAAACAAGTAAGAGTATTGACATTGTTAGGGAGGTAGCTCATTCCCCAGAGCACCATGAAATACTGCACACATGCCAGTGTGGCTTGCTCCAGTTTCCAGAAGAGCCATTGCCAAGGGTGTTGAGGTGGTGCAGAAATGGGCATGAGATACCTCGAATGCGAAGCTGGTACTGGCATACAGGGTATTTCTACACACTGAACATTGACATGTTCACTTCGGGAGCAACTGGAAATTTTCATTCCACATATTTTGCCTCGCTCTGTGAAATGACATGAAAACCACCACGTTTATGTTCACATAAAAAAAAAAATACAAGCACAGATGGTATTGTGTCTTTCTGGCAGTGTCAGCAGGTCAAACAAGGATTAAGCAGGTAAGAAGGGTGAAACGCAAGCCCATGGCTGCCACTTGCGGAGTTCCCCTGCTAGAACCGATTTCAACAGTATTATGATTCTTTCTGAACAAGACCCAGTCCCGTCCCCTACATACTCACCCTCTCTGAAGGTCATTAGTGGAGCAGCACGGGCTGACTGCATCATCACTCTGCGCGTGGCACCTTGCAACTAGGAAATGTCTTTTTGCAGCTCTGTCAAGCTAGCAAGCAGCTAGCAAGTCAGTTAGGAAAACGAGTTCTTTTGGAAATATGGTGTGGGGATGAGAGAAGGCAGGAAATTAATGAGTGATGAGCATTGGATGCAAGCGGGAAAGGAGGCTGTTTACAGGTATGATCCTACAACCCTGTAAATCAAGTTCTCTGTTCAACTTGCTACCGTAACAGTGAATTCTGGGTTGAACACTGATGCGTAAGGAGGAGTACAAGCTCTGCAGGGCAAGGCTGCAAATTCCGAGCTTCTGCGCAACAGCTCTTACCTTGCATTTGATATCATAATCAAATAATCACATTTTAATGAGGGAATAAAGTATGCAGATTCTTTTTCTTGTGCTATTCTATACTGCTGCAAATTAAAGGAACACCAGGGAAGCAGGAATTACAGCCTCTCTGTGACGAACGGTGCACACTTGCTTAATCCACAGCTCGACTGTTCTGTCAGAGCCACTTCCTTTGCATGACTTGCTTTGTAGCCCGTGGCTCATAACAAAAAAATGGATGGCATTGGTTTCGTCATTGTGACACCAGACTGGTGAGGAAAATACTAATGCATTTGATATATTAGAGTGAGCGTACGACAGGAAATTCTGGGACTTTCGTTTTACCTTAACAGCACATTTCCCAGAACTCTACAGACAAAAGCTGCTGGATACCAACTGACACTCTCCTGGGTTTTAAATGTAAGAAAGTAAAAATAATGCTAACACGAGTTGCTAGGTACAATTCTGGAGCAAAATACAATGTGAATTTGGTTTTTGTTATAAATGAAGTATTTGACTCTGTAAATACTGACCCCTAGATTCACCGGGTCTACAGTTTATATTCCGAGATACATTTTAGCTTCTTCCAACAAAAACTGCTTGGATATTGTAAATTTACCTGTTTTTTACAGAGTCAAGGAAGAAAGATTAAGTCTTAATGATCCTGACAATTAACTAAATTCTTGTATTTCAGCTAAGACCTTCCTTCCACTGAGCCGAGTCCTCAGCACGCTGTGCTGCACATCTCAGGCACGGCAGTACCTTGTCAACACGCCTCTCTTTTGCTTGCAGAGCACTTAAAAAATCGATTCCAGCTTGAAGCAAAATTTCTGGTGCCTAGTAACTACCTGGTGATGGTATCTGGTCTGAACTGAAAACTGAGGGCTACAAGCAGGTAAAAAAAGACATTAATTTCAGGTAAGTTTATTTCTATGTCCAGGATAAGACAAGGGAAGGAGACAGCAGATTTGGGCAGCTGAGCCAAACTTCCCTATAACTATTTGCAATTATTTTCAAGAAAAGATATTCACCTAACCCAGAATACCTTGCTGTCATATATGACATTAAACATCAGACTAAGTGAATTTTCGCACTGGGTAGAACGAGTTAACATTTTCTGCAAAATCAGCAGACGCAGGCTGAGTACTGGCATGATGGGTCTTTTCAGAAAGAAATGTGAAAAGAACCTGTGTTCTGCAAGTCAACCCTTTCATCAGGAAACACGGACGGCAATGTGAGGACTGCCACAGAGTGTAGCGTGGTTTTGTGCCTCGCCTTGGCCGAAAAAACAAGTCGATGGCAGCACAATTTGTAAACCAATTACCGCTTCTGGAATTGATAGTCTCGTGCTGCAAGCTGGGGGTCTACGGGAATCAGGTGTTTGACTGCAGCCCTGGCCAAACAAGGACAGACAGCAAATTAAGTGCTATCCTGAACAACAAAGAAAATATTACATTTCTTGCTCTGACATAGCAACACTGAAGTTTTTATTCAGACTTCAAAGGCTTACATGGAGACCAAAGCAGGATGTTGCTCTGTGGTCGGTTTACATTAAAAAAAAGTTACAATGCTAGATTGAAAAGAAAACAAAAAGTCACAGAATTTGCTCTTGCATGGAAAAGTCCACAAACTCTGGGGGCATTTGCCACTGCACCATGTGACCAACCTTCCCCTGCCCGTGGATGGTGGATTATCATCGAAACTATTTGGACACACGCACATGACTCACACAAATGTGCACTAGCAAAAACACACTTTTTCTCAAGCCAAAAAAGGAACAAAATTTTTCATACAAGAGACTTAAGCTTTGCTCCTGTGCTAGTGATTGGATTAGGTAATGACTAATTAGATGAGGTCATCACTTTCTATGTCACATATATACAGTATTTATGGAGAATTTGCTCATTCTAATTAACAGAGTAGAAATAGTTTCTTGACAAACTTCATTTTCCTGAAACTAAGAGCCTTGAATTCGTTCCACTTTTGATCTTTCTTTGGTGGCTATGTTTGCTTTACATTAAAATAACTTCTAACATTCCCATTAAGGATAATCCCTCCAGCAGCCACAGTATGACATTTCTATATTAATCTTTTAAGCATTTTAGAAAAGCAAGGTTTCATGTTTTAATAATCACAGTGTTTTTCTCCAAGGAGTTGTAAAAATTTATGGGGCCTTTCTATCCTATTTGACTTCTACATCTTTAGAGTTTGGTGCTAATGGCCCATTCAGCCTGCTTACTCTTTGACTCCTTTTTTATTTCTTTTTCATCTTCTTACAACAGAAAAATTGCTTCCGTGCCTTACGCTGTTGCAGATGCTATTCAAGTGGTAAGTAATTTCATTCCAACTAGCTGAAAAAACTCCACAGTTTACGCTCATGTTGGAATCACTTGGGGGTCTCCACTGTAGACATGTTCATGCAAACTCTAATTCTTAATTAAGAACAAAATACAGCCTCTTGCTTAAAGCAGCAACAGCAATATACATACATGCATTTTTAACAGGTTATCAGCCTGTCTCAAAAAATACTCTTTCTGCTTTCATATCGTATCATATTCTTGCTTTTTTAGCAGAAAAATAGAGCTAACAGGTTAACTATTTACATTTATGTTAATTTTAAGATGGCCATAAAAGTGGCTCTCCAGTGCCCCTGGAAACATACTCTGTTCCATGCAGAGCCAGGAAAGCCACTGCAACTAATAAAGATCCAGCCACGCCATCACAGTAACAACCCAAGCAAACTCCTCGCCCTGTACCTGAGACCTCTCTCACCACTCATGGTTTCACCTTCTGAGAGCCAACAGGTCTCAGACCTTTTGGACAAAGTGATTTCCAAAGTGGAGAGAAAACCGTAGGCACACTGCAAGTCAAGATTGCCTCTCTTGATTTCTGTTGCTGAAATCCCTGCAGAAGAGGAGATACAGCATCTCAATTAGGCAACTCTCAAAGCATTTGTGGTTACAGAGAACAAACCCAATATTCTCTGTTCCAATGCAAGTGGAAGACACTTAGTGGGATCAATTTCTTGTGAGATGCTTCACTCAAGAAATATACTGATGTGATTTGCACAAACAGTATTACTGTCAGAAATGGGGTCCTACCTCTTACTGAAGCCACCACAAGTCAAGTCTCACCTGACTGCCCTGTAGAGAACCAAGGGGATCAAAAAGTTTTGCAATGTCTTATATCACAACAATAACCTGTTTCTCAATATACCTCACTGTGGCCCTGGGATGGAGAGGATAAAGAACAGGGAAGTCAGCAGAACTTCGGAACAAGATTGATAATGAAGGAGCAAAGAGTTTCAGGGGCTGGGAACACTCACCGAGAAAACTGTAGTAACTACAGAGGAGTGGGAAATGTAGTTTCTATTGCATATTCAGGACTGTAATCAAAGAGATGAGTGCCAGGAAGATCTGCAGTATCCAGAAACTGTCAGGGTTGTCTTGCCACAGCTTTCTCAATGATCTTATCCTAAGTCAAGTGTTTCATAACAGATTGACTGATAGCTAGAAAGCACGTTTAAGAATAGAAAAGGAAGAAACAACCTTTTTTTCACCAGAATACTCCATGACCTATGTAAAAATAAAGTAAGGGCATGGTGGCAACTCAATCACCACCAACAGACTTGGCACTGCCTCAATGCCCCTGGCAGCCAGCGGGCAGAGGGGTCTTCCCTCACTACAGCCTCTGTGATTTACTGCATGCATGTAAAGCCTGAGTAACATGAGTGCCTCCTGTATGATTTATGGAGGTGTGGGTTGCTCATCTACGCAGAGGAGTGGGATGCAGAAATGCTTGTGCTCTAACCAGTTTCTGACATGGACTCCTGCAGCTCAGGATGCGTCATGTTGTTTCTCAGCCTCTGGGCAAGTTCTGAATTCCTAAAGCAAATCCCGAGCTTTCTTAGATGGGCAGTTAAAGGTTTCAGGAGAATGGGGAGAACTTGCAAAGTGCCCAGCTGTTCCTCTCCATCTCCCCTTCCTTCTGTGTATCCAGCTCTCCGCTCATTCGGCCCCTAAGAGCAAGTACTCTTGATGCGCAAGGAGGCACAATGAATTTCTCAGGAGCCATCCTTTGCCTCCTGCCTCTGGGACAGTCAGTGCAGCCTGTCTATTGGGCTGGATGAAAAGGGCAGCAATGGTCACCTGTTTCTCAACCACATACTTCTGGTCTTTCACTACTTCAGAATTTTCTTTCGGCCCTTGTTTGCCTGAGCACTTGGAAGAAAGATTTGCCTCTTTGTTTCTCTATTCGTACACTTATGAGTGTAAAATTTACTGTCCTGTATTCTTCTCTAGTATTTGTAAAGCCACTGAAAAATGTCATGTCCTAAATGCTGCATTTTTGCTGACAAGCTGAAGATATTTTTCAGCAAATATTGTTGATGATATACATTGTTTTGGTCTCTACATCAAGTTTGATCTTTAGTGGACATTTTGGATAAGAACTTGCTAACATGTCACAGTTCGCAAATGTTACACCAAGGAATGGGGCTAGTGTCACAACTTAGAACATTAAGCTTGTCACCAGAAGTTAAGGTAGGTTGAAAATATTTCACTCTGATTCAGCCCAGAGTCTTGCTATGGACCTCCCTAGCCTGTGAGCACTACGTGTGTGGTACTAGGTGGCTGCTGTGGTGTCCTTGCTGTTCAGTGATACTTGCAGTTTCCTGCCTCTGCACCATCCCACCATCCTGTCATCCATCACTGGCTGGAGGAGGCTAAAAGCAGCAGTAAATGATGCTCTGGCCCAGGGGCAATAGAAGAGCACCAGGGACCAGCATCTGGGTTTCTAGTATGTTGTTTTTCACATGCATTGTCCTTAAACTAAAACAGTGTGAGAACATTGCCAGAGATGTTGCGTCTCCAGAGAAACAAAGGGAAAAAAAAGACCATAAGTATTAAAAAGAGGAAGGAGAAGCAGAGGGTCTGCATTCCCATGAGTAACCGCTGAATTGGTACCTCCTCTAGAAATCTGCAAGAAAGCGCCACTCAGCCCTCAGTGCTGATGCAGAAAACAATAAAACTAAATCGCCCTGAACATTCATAACCAGTCTTCTGTCTGCTCCTGAAAAAATCCCCAATCTCTTGTTCTTTGTCCTCTGAACTATAGTCACCTTGCATTACACGGTGTGAAATGACTAGCCAGGCTTCCCTTTGTCATTGGCGTTAATCACAGAAGATGAATATGAACTGACCAATGGTGTCTATAAGCCCGTTTAACAATGCCAGGGACTGGGCTGGAGTCTCCTCTCCCTTTCACCCATATCATTCCAGTGGCTCCAAGCGGAGCTGTTCTGGTTTACACCACCACCAGTGAAGTCAGACTCAAGCAGAAAGGCACTTTTAGGATGGAAAAATCCAACAACACTTTTGAAAAATAAGAAGAATTAAAAGCGTCAGAGCCCAGTGAATTTCTTTGCTTTGCAGCTCAGGTGAACACAAAAACCACTTGCCGCGAAAGCAGCGTAGCGTATGTTAGAGTAAGAGAGCCTGGCCTCTGAAGATCCTGCCAGCATAAAGCAAAACATGTTTCACACCCATGTATTTTCACTAGCACTTGAAAAATCACAGTAGTTACAGTCCATGTTGGTACCAGACAAGAAAATGTCTCTCTGGTGGTAGAGAAACTTTTATCTTTGATCGCCAGTGCCCCGCTGGCACTAGAATATATTTATTTTTTAGCTTTCAGTGACCTTTGATACCAGTAACTACAGAGAGCTGCCAAACTGCCCACAGGCTCTTCCATGCCAGTCTTTATCTGCTTTGTATACAGGGTGGTTTGAAAATGAACTCTGCTTGTTTGTGAAGAGGTAGGTGGGAGAGGTATCAAACCCCGTAGGGACTGCGCCACGCGTCTCTGAGTTCATGCTTGTGTGTTATGTACGTGACACTGATTCTGAGGCCACTGATACTCGCTTAATAAAGACCTATGTACATGTGCACGTAATCAAAGGAACTGCAGTTTCTTTCTCTTATACAGGATAAAAAGTGATATTTGCACAGCCATTGGCTTTAAAGGATCATTTCAGCTGGGTTACAACATACCCTAATATTCTGGCATCCATTTTGTATGGAATTGAGCTTTTTTTATTGTCCTTGCATCTGGTGATCATCTTCTCTGCCACATTATTTAAAACCATGGCTGTGACCTGACCAAACCTGTTGTATGCCCTGGGTTTGGAATTCACCCTGGGCAGTGCCAGCTTTGGGGAGTTTGCATAGCCCAGTTGTTCTACAACGGTTCCATTTGCAGCTAAATTCCCAGCTGGAGAGGCACGTGTCACCCTCAGCTAGCTGTCCCAGCAATGACAGTGCATGTCATGTTCACCTAGATGTAACTCACTGAGAAAATGCAAGCTGGGGAGGGAGGAAAAAGTGGCTTTTAGTTAGACCTCCACTGACTAAATCAAGCTAAAATTACCTACGGCCTTTGCTTAAGTGCCACTCTTGAGAAGCAATCTCATTATGTGTGGCAAACACGTAAGCTTAAAAGCATTCAGCTAAAGCCAGTCCTTCTGCTGTCCCCTGGTCACCGACTGGCAATAAAGCTCCACATCGACACCAGTCTGGCAACCTGTAGAGTTTGCCCGCTATTACGTTTTGCTTCTATAAGCACAGCTATTCTTGGAACTGCTTACTTGACCATACTGTGTGCTTTACCTCCATCTGACAATAATTCATTCTTCCAGCTTGCAACATTAATTACTTATCATAATGTACACCCTGCCACTCAAAGTAGGTATACACAAGGAAAGCAAAAAGGCTTTAAGTACAGCTGGATTTGGTGGGTTTTCTCTTCTTATTTTTATCCAGTGTGAGGACAAGAAGAGATTTTTAGGTTACCTGTAAGTTGAAAGTCAACACCCCAAATACTCAGAAATGGAGCATATTAACAAATACGGGCGGGCTCTGTGCGTTATTACAGACCATACAAAATACAGCTCAGTATCTCCGTGCTACCCAATAACCAACAGAAGCAAAACTTCACAACCATGCATTTATGGATGGATGTGTGTATGTGTGTGTACGCACGCATATCTACTTACACGCAAATACAAAAAAATAAAAATAGGACCAAAAAAAGCAAGTCAAAGCATACACACGCTTTGGATTATTAACACTCTCCTGACTGTAACATTAGAAACATAAAACTGGAAGAGATTCTGGCACCTCAGAAATTCCCAGCCTCTACCAGCAACAAACATATCGTACACCTCTCATACCCGTGGGTCAGCATTTGTCCATAAAGTAGAGGCAGTTTTCAGCTCTCTGCTCTTGTTGGAAAGCTAGTGTCTCCTCTGATTACTCTGGGCATCCCGATAGACTAGTACCTGTCCTAACACCTGTGATGAGACCCTACGCAGCACCAGACAGGAAGGTCCAGCAGCACCTTGTGCAATGTCAGCAGTGCCTTCCTATTGCTACTGGAGGAGCCTTGTCTCGGATGACATTTGACATTTCTGTTACTGCCTCATGTACTGATGGTTCACAGCCATCCACTGAAAAACTAATGCATCCTTTTTTATTTTATTTTTTTGCTGTTGAGATTTTATTTTTCTTCATCATTCTGCATAGGGTTCCATATAGTTAATAGAGAGACGGACACAGCTGCAGAACAGTTCCTCATACCCTAAATTAAGAATCCAGAAGAGGCAGGACAGAGCTCCATCATCTCCCTGTTTCCATTGGCTACAGAAGAGGCCCTGATGATCAGCCTGAAGAAGATGTCTGATTTTCGATGGCTAATGGTGAAGCGCATCCCAAATGTATATTGGTTTTGTGTGGAATCGCATCCCATTTTCATTGCTCACCGCTTTCGCTTCTTCCAGCTCACCCACCATGGTACTCTGATCCTCTTAGTGACAGTGCCTATTCACTCTCGCATCAGAAATTGCTCTAGCATACTTCAGCTTAAATGACAATAGATCATTATAGTGAATATTAAACAAGTTCTGTCTTGACTCACTGGTAATCTCTCTATCCCCGTAGTAATCTACTGGCACCTCTCCTTCAGACAGTTCCTGTACTAATCCCCATATTCTCCACCTGAATTAATAACTTCCCATGTGGTACCACATCAAATGCTTGACTAAAATCCATGTAGATTAAATCTACTACATTTCCCCTTGCTTAGAAAATCAGTTATATCAGCAAATAAACAGCTCAGGACACTTGGTAAAGTCAGTGTTGTCGTTGCATTTTATCCTGTTTATCTTTTTTGTGCTCTCTTTCTTTTTACTTGTTTTTGTTACTTACATTTTCCTTCAAAACTCTTCTGAAAGTCTGAAATGGTCTGAAAGTCAATGAGCTCAGTGGCTACTTAGATAACTTTTTAATAATTTTAAAAAGAAAAGGATTTTATCTACTATTTTCACATCATGCTAGAACAACCTCCAACTCAAAAATGTATTTCATATCTTCACTATCAATCTGGTACTTGTTCATTTGAAATTCTGGGATGGAAATTACCTGGTGTCCCTTGCTGGAAAATGTCAAGCTCTTTTTAGCTTTCACCTTTACTGTAATAATTTCCATTTTCATCCCCTCACTCCAACTAACCATGCTGGTATTGCTCCCTTCTTCAACCCCATTCTTCCTCTTAAAAGATAGAGCAAAGCTTTCATTCAGATGTTGGGTACAAAAATACTTTTAATCTTTTCCTTGTCCACACACTTCGTAGTAGTACCAGTTCTTTTCTTGTTCCCTGTTTATTTACACGGCTGAAGAAATGTTTCCTTTCTGTTTGAATTTCCTTCTGACATCCATTCCAGAGTTATTTTCAGCAAATCTCACTTTATTCTTAACAGACGTTGGTAGTGGTTTTGTTCCTCAGTTGTTTTCCATACTTTTTATTGCTCTCCCATAGTCTAGTGAAATTATGCCATCGCACAGACTAGATTAACTAACAGGGCAGACATAGTTAAAGACAGATGTTTGTAGATAGGTACAGACTGAGCGTATTAGCAATTAAATTCACAGGCCAACAGAAATCAACGATCTTGTTATAATGGAAGCAATGTTTTTATCTGATTAGAGTCGCAAAACCCCTTGCATCAGCCCCGCGTATGCCAGAACGCCAGCAAAAAGCTTCAGCTTGTAGCAATAAAAATATTGTATGTTCCTTCTCCTCCAAGGAAATGAAAACTTTCTATCACTAGGATTACAACAGAATCAGAAGTGTACAGAATAGTACCTTGGACAAGCACTAAACAACCAGCCTAATTTTTCCAACTGTTACCTTCTGCTGTGTTTTTTTTTTAAATTGGGTTTCTAATCCCATGATTTTGAAGAGAACTCTTACAACGCAAACCAGTGCAGAGCTGAGTGAATCTGGGACCAGCTGCAGCACAAAAGTAGCTCGGAATTGGGGACCTTCGTGGCTATTTTTGATACTAAGGATTCAGATTACATTTACAGTTTCTGATTTTCCCATGAGTTTCCTAAAAGATTGTATTTTCCTTTTCAGCTGTGGAAAAATTATTTGTAGAATTTGTGCACTATCAAGTTTTGAATTAGTAAAAATGGGAACAGATATGAGAAATTAAGATATTACTATACAAAGGTCAAAATGGTTCTTTGTGTCCATCCCCCCGTCAAAAGACCACAGAGAGCAGTGGGGGAACCCGCTAATCCACCTAATGATAAAGGAGCTTTACCAACGAGAGTATATTCATACACAGAGCATTTGTAGCTGAGAAAAAAAGGTTTTCAAAACCTATCTTGGCATAAAACTGGCCTCTCCCCCATGGACCCTTCCGAGTCTCTTGGAAAAGACCTTCCAGACACATATGTCTGACTGTAGAGGGATATTTCCATCAAGGGGACAGTAAAACAACTCTTTAAGTTCACGAGCTAGCACCAGCTGTTGTTACTGTTCCAGCACTGCTTCCCTGGGTCACTGCAGTGCTTCAGAGGACGCCTGCTCCAGCGCCCATCTGATGTTCTGGTCCCCAGTATTTGTAGTGGTGCTGTCAGGACTGCCCCACCGTCAGGACTACCCCACTGGAGGGGTGATGACTGCAAATCTCTGCTAAGAAACTTACTTTTAGGGCTAAATCCTCATTTATCCTTGAGGAGCAGGCTGGTTAGCCCTCGCATTCACTCTGTTTTGTGACATACACCCTGTGCTGGCATTCTCTGTCCGGTATGTTTTGCTTAGTTCCTTGAATTACAGTTTTTTGCTTTTTGTTTGAACTTTTCCTCCCAGCTTTACCCATCAGTTTTCTACTGTAAACAACTGTTTTGCCTGCTAGATGGCACTGGACATCCACTAGCGCTGGGACTGAAGGCAGGTGGCACTGAAGAGCTTTAAGGGCACAAGGCCACCCTTTGCTTGTTATTTTATTTACTTTCTGCAATGGCATTTTCTTTGCTCAGATTACTTCATTCCTCACCCAGAGCACTGCCTTGCCACTATGACAATTCTACCCATGTCCTCTTCCTGTTTTATGGTGAGTATGAACCTGCTATGAGCTCCGCTACAAAGCACCAGAGCTGCTTCTGAACCCATCAGTTGGTCGAAAATGACTGAAAACAAACCAAAGCCATGAAATTCCTCTGGGTTCCAGCCACTGACTTGATTTAAGTCCAAGTATTTGGCAAACAGTAACTTATTTTGGGAAGACACAATTAATGAATTAATTTTCTACCTGGAAGCAGCATGACAGAGCTATTTGTGAATAGATATTAAGGGCGGATATACAAGGATGGTGTGAAATCTGCTTGTTCTTGGGATTCTGGTTTAATTCTTTGTGTACTGTTAGGACAAAAATCTGTCATAGCTACCTTGCATATGCTGTATTCAACATATTCATCAATACTCTGAGGAGGAAGCTGAAGCTTGGTTTTGTGTCTGTGGAGCACCCAGCACAATCCAATGCTGTCCTCCCGACTGTGCTCTTTTGAAAATAATTGTTAGCCCCAGAGCCAAACAAAACTGGAAAATAAAGTCAATCACTAACACTCGGCTGAAAACAGAAGAGCCTCCTTCTTCAAAGTATCCACTAGCCAAAACCATGCTCACTGAGCCACAGCATCTGTGACCAGAGTGCCACCACTACCCCTCCAGCCTGGGCTTTCCCCGAGAAGACGTTCTCTGTACCCGAGTAATAGGTTTGCTTTTCACGTACACGGGCACATGTTTCACCCAGTGCCAGATGTGCCCACAGTGGGTGTGATTTCTTGGAACTTGAGGGTGGCAAACTCTGTGGCTGTGGTTGCTTGGAGACATTATAGGTATTATGGTATCTGCCTCGCATGCCTGTAGATGTTTTCCACACCTGTGTGGTGTGTGTGTAGGTGTGGTCATACTTCTACTTGGCTCATCAGATTCTCCACAGATGTCCATGGTTCTAGTGACAGCACCAGGTCTAGCTTTCTCATTACTTCTTTTTCAACCTTATAATTATCATGTATACATGAAGCTGAATGCAGTGCTGCATCCTACTATATCATTGTTAGGTGCCAGACACCTAATTTCTATCTTTTTTTTTTCTCCTCTCCACTGAGAAAATGTTTATTTCTTCATTTCCTTAGGGATGTTCAGAACCGATTGTCCCAAAACCTAGAGAAGATTCAAATAAGAGTTTTTTGTAGACTATATTTTGTGGTGGCATTTCAGGATGTTTCTCCCCTTCTTCTCAGCCTTCTTCACGCCACTCTCAAAAGTTATCTCCTACCTAGCAAAGTTGGCAGACAAACTGAGATGCTTGTGCCTCAAGCCATTCCTGTGTAAAGCCTGGCAGCTTCGTTCAAACGTCTGCTGAAAGCGGGTTTGAACTAAGAGGTTGGTCTGTGAACTGGCAGGGGCACACAGGCTGTTCTGCTGGCTGGTGCTGGGGCGGTAAGCTTCTGTGGAAGGAAGGATGATTGAGGGCAGAGGGTGGCTTTGTTGAGATCTTGAAATGCCACACAGAGATTCACAAAAGCGTTTTTTTCTAAACCCAAATGCCTAAACTTGCCTGAAATAACTCTGTGATGCATTTTGCCCCTGTTTAGATAAGACAGCACAAGGACTTCTGTGTATTTGCCTACCAATTCCTTTGGCACAGCGTGAAGCAAATGCCCACCTACACCTCCTTGGCTATTTGCAAGGCCACTTAGCTTTAAAATACAGCTAAGAGCAGCCCAGCCAATAGCCAATATTAAATTAACTTTCCCGGTGGGGGAAGTCTTGAATTGATCCTTATGTACTTCACTGGGACCTGTGCTGGCAGTCAGGTTTGCTATTCTCACCACTCTTAGAGCGTTCTGCTCTTTATTGGGTGTACTGTGAACAAACCTCCAGTGCAGACCTTTCTGATACGGCTGTTGTGATTTGCCTTATCTTTATTTGCTCCTCAAGCCACTTCGGTAGGGCTGAAGACACCATCTCCTGCAAAAACTTTGAACTCTGGGTGAGCAACTAGAAAATATCTTTATTATCAGGGAAGGAGAGCTCAGGCTGCAGCTGGGATGCAGCTGAAGTGCCTGCGAACTGCAGAGATCTGCACAGGAAGTGGCTGGGAGACTCGCTGGTGTTGAGGCTTTTTGGGAATTCTTAGAGATGTGTTAAATAGGAGGCTCAGTGTCACTAATGAACCACCTTGCTCAGGCTACAGAGAGGTTTGGTAATGGGTGGCTGTGAGGGCACAGAAGAAAAGAAAATGTCATCTCACACTTGCAGCTAGTACAGTGATCCTACATGGGATAGTGGAAGAACTCCTGTGCACCATTACAATAATAAAAATGTTTACATGCATAGCTTGTCAGTACAGATTAATTAGATACTGAAGGGATAAAGTGCTACAAAGGTGTAGTTCAGATTTCTGCACAGCTGTACTCTGTGGTGATGGTCAGTAAAATTAAGATGGTATCAGTTCACTTAACATTTTACAAAATAATAGCTTGACTTTGCAGGTTGTGCACATGCTTAGCGTAAGCATCTGAATAGCTCCTGCTTGCTCAGTGTGATTACTGATGTGCTTAAAGTTAAGCATGCATGAAAGTCTGTGCAGGACCAGGGATGCAAAACACAAATAACTTTTCCCCTTTATATACTTCCACCGGGTAAATAACTAAAAAAAAAAAACAAAAACAAACAACAACAATATTAAGCT
>NW_010395163.1:24787-25273 GCF_000710305.1 Buceros rhinoceros silvestris
AAAAAAAAAAAAAAGCACAACCCAAAACTTCAGATTTCTACGGATTCTATGGGTGCAAAGGCTATGTCTTCATCCGTGTCGTGGATGGTGCAAAACGCACCGTCGGTCCTTAAGAAATAGGCAGGAGCAATAAAAAGCTAATATGCAAATTGCATTATACATGAGGATGTTTTCTTAATTTGTGCATAAAGCTCATTTCAGATTCCAATACATGTACAGGCTATTATCTATATAATTTTTCTTCACACACACACACACACACACTTGAGACCTCATCAGTGGTGGGAGAAATAATCTTAACAAATGCCTTTTTCATGGCTCAAAACCTGGGAGGGAGCCGCAGTATTTGGGTCGCCGGGAGGCAGAGGTCGGACTCTGGGCTGGGTTTCGGGGTGTGGGTGGCAGGGAAGAGGGGGCGGCTCGTGGTGGGGGAAGCCCTGGTCCCTCGGTGGGAATCACCCAGCTCACCGTCCCCCTTCCAGCCCC
>NW_010395163.1:25427-25804 GCF_000710305.1 Buceros rhinoceros silvestris
CGCCGCGACAACATTTATTGCAAAAGCAGGAAATTGCTTATTACTAAACTAGCTGGCAAGGGCGCGGGAGCCGATGCTGTTCCACAGTGGCACAGCACTTGCTTAGCGGCTGCTTCCCCTGTCTCCCCTTGTTCCGCTCTTTCTTCTTCCCCCTCTTTCTCTCCTCTCTCCCTCGCTCTCTCCTCTTCTTTTTTTCATTTTGGCTTCTATTCAAATGTGGGTCAGGGGTGAGCGGCTCCCAACGTCACAAGCTTGCAAGATGGCGCTGGGAGGAAGGCTGTGAGATGAGGAACAGGCTGGTATAAACCGAGAGGACAGGAGAGGGAGAGGAGGAGAGGGGAAGGGAAAGAAAAGCTGCTGCTCCAGATGCAATAAGA
>NW_010395164.1:0-201 GCF_000710305.1 Buceros rhinoceros silvestris
GCCTCCGCCGCCCCCCCCCTGCCTGCCCGCTGCGGTGGTGGGCAGTCCCACCTCCCTCCTGCCCCAGATTCGTCCCAGTGCCTCAGCCACAGGTGGGGACAGGAGGGTCCCAGCACCTCGGGGCTGGATCTGCTCAACTTCGCACGTATCTGCCCGCCCGGCTGCGTAGTGTGCACAGGGCGCCCATCCCCGCCGCCGCCG
>NW_010395165.1:0-469 GCF_000710305.1 Buceros rhinoceros silvestris
TGATGAGGTCAGCGGTGACAACACACCTGGGTGGTGAGGTCACTGGTGACGTCACAGATGGCTGATGAGGTCAGCGGTGATGTCAGAGTGGGCTCAGCGGTGACGACACAGCTGGGCGGTGAGGTCACTGGTGATGTCACGCCCTGTTCAGGGGATCGGTGGTGATGTCACACCCGGTTAGTGGGTCACCGGCGATGTCACGCTGGGATCGGTAGTGATGTCACGCCGCTCACTGAGGTCACTGGTGACGTCACGCTCGCTCACAGCTGCTGCCACCACTGACGTCACACGCCCTGTTGGGGACACGCCCTGTTCAGGGGATCGGTGGTGATGTCACACCCGGTTAGTGGGTCACCGGCGATGTCACGCTGGGATCGGTAGTGATGTCACGCCGCTCACTGAGGTCACTGGTGACGTCACGCTCGCTCACAGCTGCTGCCACCACTGACGTCACACGCCCTGTTGGGGA
>NW_010395166.1:0-399 GCF_000710305.1 Buceros rhinoceros silvestris
CCAGGTTAGGGTTAGGGTTAGCGCAGCGCTGGGGGCCACCCTGGAGGGTAGGGACCCCTCTTACCCTGGCCGTGTCCAGCAGCTGCAGCACCTCATCCCGGCTGGAGGGGTTCAGGGAGGATGTCACCCATGTCAGGTGGCCTAAAAACTGAGGAGGGGGGACACAAAACCCAGGGCAGCCTGGGGATGAGGCTGGGGCATGTGTTGTCCCCACGCCACAGGCCAGACCTTCCTCCATGGCACCCACGTCCCCAAGGGCAGGATGCATCTCCCTGGGGTGCAGGGACACACTGCAATGCGGGGTCCCCACTGCACCCCCAGCCCACCTCCCCCTCCCTAGGGGTTTGCCCAGGCAGGGAGGGGACCAGGACCCCCTGTGGCCACTGCGGCAGTGGCTCT
>NW_010395167.1:0-355 GCF_000710305.1 Buceros rhinoceros silvestris
GGAATGTTTATTGAGTGCTGGGTGTAGGTGCCTGCGCCCCGAGCAGCCGTAAACGCTTCTTGTTTAAAGCAACAAGACACACACACTCAAAAGATTTTTCCGCCCGCCTTTTACGTGTGCACAGCCGCGTCCAGCTTCTGGTGTAAACTGGGTCTCCTCCCCTTGCGCAGGCACGGTGTGATTCTTCGGGCGTCTTTTTTGGACTTTTTGGTGGTCTTGAAGGTGAAGTAAAGTCTTCCTCGTATCTGCACTTTTGACCCCTCTGCTCAGCGGCAGGCACAGTTCGGGGACAGCTGGGCAGCGGCTCTCCCCCAAGGTCAGTTCACGCTTTATTGCCTAGAAATGATTTTCCTTC
>NW_010395167.1:572-830 GCF_000710305.1 Buceros rhinoceros silvestris
CCTGCCAAAGGCAGGTAATTGTGTGCTTGTTTCTTCTGGCTAAGGACAGAGTTAACTAGCTAATATTTGAAAGAAAAAAAGACATATCGCGCATTTCAAAAAGATATTTTCAGAGTTTGTTCTACTTTCCCATCTCAGGAGGACGACGCTGACCCAGGCCCCGGGACGGGACAGGCCCTCAGCAGCAGCCACGACCGTCTTCACCCTCGTTTCTCCCGGTGCTGGCATCCCGGCCACGGCTCTGCTGGTTCCTGGGTC
>NW_010395168.1:0-257 GCF_000710305.1 Buceros rhinoceros silvestris
CGGCTGGCCGCCCCCATCACAAAGCCCCCCCCCACAGCGCCCCCAGGTGTCCCGTAACACCTCAACAATCCTCAACTATCGACAGTGCCCGTATCAGCCCTGTTACCGACAAAGAGCTCGCCGGCATCCTGCTGCAGACACGCACATGTCTTTGTGCAGGGGCTGTGCTCTTCTACACGGGACCTTGCCCACGCAACCCCGAGGAGCCAGCAGGGAGGCCCTTGTTCCCGGAGCAGGTTCATCACCCCTGCGACCTG
>NW_010395168.1:581-820 GCF_000710305.1 Buceros rhinoceros silvestris
CCCGCCCCTGCGGCTGGCGGACGCCCTCCTTCCGCTCTTTGGCGATGTAAGGCGGGGAGAGCCCCCTCGCTGGGCACCTCCACTCGCGCCTCCCACCGCAGCCTCCATGCTCTGCAGGGGGGGGCTCTGCCCCGCAGCTCCCAGACCCCAGCGCTGCCCTCGGTGGCTCCATGCCGCATCCCAACCTCCCGCACGGGCTCGCCCTGGCTCGGACTCCCCGCTGCTGCCGAGGGGAAAGC
>NW_010395169.1:0-324 GCF_000710305.1 Buceros rhinoceros silvestris
GGAGAAGAAGGAGGGGAGATGATGGGGGCGGAAAGAGGAGCTTCACCCACCTGTGAATGTGGCCCCACTAATCCCCCACAAATTTCGTCAAAACCCCTTAAAAAAGAGTCAAAATTCACCGAAAATGGTAAATGGAAAATGCTGAATCACTCACAGGTGGGTGCGAGTCGTCACGACTCCCAGTGTTGAAGTGGGACTGGGCCCCACCGAAACCAGTAAAAAAGGGAGAAGAACAAAGCAGAAAATGAAAGAAGGGAAAAAACTGGGTTGGGGGGGAAAGGGCTAATCTTGGAGCCACTCGGTGGGTTTTGGAGGCCCAGGAGT
>NW_010395169.1:489-988 GCF_000710305.1 Buceros rhinoceros silvestris
CCCATCAGTAGGCTGGTGGCATGTCCAGGTACAACCAGTAGAATCCTGGGGTTGTCACGGCTGGTCCCAGCATCTTTCAGCCCAAACCCCACATTTCATGCCCCCCAATATCCGGTTCCTGGGGCCCAGCTGGGAGGTCCTGGGAGCAATCCCCACCCCAAACTGGGGCAACTGGTGGGGCTGGAGACCTTCATGGTGGAACTGGAGGAGCCTCGGGGGGCTCCTGCACCTGGGACGGAGGCCGCGATGGGTCCCAGTTCACACCAGTGCCACCATCAGGGTCCTGGAGAAACCCCCCAGGACCCCGGAAGGCACACAAGGTCTCGCCACCCCCCACGATTTCCTGCCCTTTTTCTCTTTCACTTTTATTTTTCAGAGAAAACGACCCACGAAAGGAGCTAAGAAAAAGCCACCGGCACCAAAATACACTTAGAAAGCAGCAAAAAATTCAAAAATTGAAACCCCCAAAACCAGCTGAACCCTGTCAGAGCCTCAACCG
>NW_010395170.1:0-358 GCF_000710305.1 Buceros rhinoceros silvestris
CTCCTGAAGAAGCCGTGTTGGGTGGCAGCCTTGGGTGGCTGCGGCAGGCGTGGATTTGGGGGGAAGGGGCATGGACAGGGATCCTTCCCCTGCGTGGGCTTGAGAGAAATGAGGGGCTGGACGCAAGGCCGTGCTTCCTTCCTGCAGTGCAGGAGCCCTGAGCGTGGGCTGAGAGCCCTTGGAGAGCTGCGCCCTGGAGCCGCTGGCTTCTACTGGCCCTGGGCCAGCTTCAGAGACAGCTGTGGGCAATGCGGGCTTTCTTAATGCTGGGCTTCTGTTCCCTCAGGGTGGCCGGCAAGTTGTCTGCAGCAAACCACCTCCTCCTCCTGAAGCGGCTGGTGTGTCTCCTCCAGCCCAT
>NW_010395171.1:0-1392 GCF_000710305.1 Buceros rhinoceros silvestris
AGCGAGGACTTCTTTAGCCGCCACGGAGAGCACTTCTAGCTGTACCCTCGCGGGGGGGATTTGAGGGGGATTCCTTAGCTGCACTTTCTGAAGGATTTTTAAAGCCTCTAGAAATAATCTCCAGGCAGCTTTGAAGATCTAAAAAACAACTCTCTCTCCTGCCGCTATCACAGCACAAACAATTAATAACAATACACAAATTCTCGGTATGCCCCTCTGCCTAACGCAGAAGCTGCTGCACCCCGCTCCATCCTTGAGCAAAATTCTTCTGTGGGATTTCAAGCAATCTCCGCGTAAGCATCCACAAGACGCACGCTTCGGCGGATCTCTTTTAATTTATAGCTATTACCGCCCAAAGTCTTTAAGTACCTGTACAGTCTTTTTAACTTCCGTCAATCGACTCATTATAACGCCTCCAGAACCAGCTGTGGCCGCCAGTGGATCACTCGGGATGTCACCAGATGTGGAAACTTGTTGTGATTCTTGGCACTTGACCTCTTCCGTCAAGGGTCCATTTATGCACTTTACTCTGATACAGAGGATGTAAAATGGCGCTTTATTATGTAATCAACCAAGCTATGTAGTGTTCTACTAAGCCTCGCCCATCGTGGGTGGTTACTGCATTCCTGTAACGTAAGCACGTAAGCACGTAATCTTCCGAGCGCCTATACTGCCACCCGGTGTACCACAACAGTGTACCGCAACACCCATTTACTGTACTTTCCATACCCTAGACATTCAAATATGTGGAATATTAAGTATGGTATGTTTAAAGACTGGTAATTAAGTAAATATGTTGATATGTATTTCATAGCAAAATGGGGATTTACAAGGATTCCTCTTATAGTACATCTATAATTTCCTTCCATTCTGAGAAATTTATTTTAAGCATTTTCTCATAAGATCTTAAAGGTACATATTTTCTGAAAATGTTCAAAGAGTATTTCAGAAATCACCTCAGATTTTTTTTAACATCTTAAATTAAAAAGAAACACACTGAGTTGTATTTGCTTCAGAGAGATAATAAAACTGCTGATAAAAGCAGTGAAAATGAATAAATTTTGTTTGTTGACTTCTGTTTTAAGTTCTTAATAGAAGAAACACCATCATTTACATAACAGAGAGAAATTAAGGGTCTAGCATTTAGATTTGGAGAAAAAGAAATCATATGGTCTAAATTATATCTGAATTCCTTTGAAGAACAACATTTTGCTGAGCACAACTAACAAGTTGTCTAAAGACAGGTATTAAGAAACATGAGTATAGGTACTTAAGTGCCCTGTGTATTTGTCTACTTGGGGAGTTGTCCCATGATTAAATATCATTGTTTTCCCTAAAAAAGCTTTTACAGATGAAAGCTTTTTTTCTAGTCAAATTTGTGAATGCACATTG
>NW_010395171.1:1423-13550 GCF_000710305.1 Buceros rhinoceros silvestris
TGAAATCCACCCCCCCCCCCCCCCCCCCAAAAAAAAAAAAAAAAAAGATTGACATTTAAGTTAAAGTAAAATGGGAAAACTTGCTCAATTTTGTCATCATCATGGCTTGGCTTCGCGGACGAAGATTTGGGAAGGGCTTTACCCACGCTTACTGCAAGTGCGCTGATGGCTGAAAAGGCCAATGCAGGATAGGCAAGTCCAGTTGCAAAGAGCACACCGGAAGGTCTCCTTGAGTGGTACAGTCGAGGCACGGTTCTTTCTGCGCTGTCCTTTCTCCTCAAGACTGATTCTATGTGTGCTCTCAAAGGAGACAGCAGCATTATGTATGGTGTGTCTCCAAATCTCTCGACTGGAGGCCAGGGTCACAATTTTGTAATGCTGTAATAACAGCAGATTTGTAACTCTACTTCGAATGCACCCTTGCAGCACTTTTTTTATCACCAGAAAGCCCAGATAGAACCATGTTAGTTTTTATTCACGTGTTCAAACATAGTCCTTTTGAGCTTCTACAGCTCTTTTAAAGGACTTACTCCCAATTCGAGTACAAGATTTTAGAGCTTACAAAGCTTCGATCAATATCTTGTTCTGCTCTCTCCAGGTTCCTTAATTTTTCTTGCTTTACTACAAGAATGATAAATGTCAGTTGTGGATGACACTGAAACTGCAACATTCTTTACCTGATCCATCTTCCTACTCACAGTTATTCAAGCTTCACGGGTTTCAAACTGGTGTTCTTTAAGAGGTTGTGTTTTGTTTCTTTTTTTTCCAACACTTTTTCCTTGTTAGTCATTCAGAGAAAGGATGTCAAATAACTGATACAGTGATGTTTATTTTGGAAAGATGAAGTGTAGAATACAGTAGACTATGCAACATTCTCAATAATTTTAAATGAAAACATAGAATAATGTTAGATTATGAATTATCTTGGCCTGTTTCTAATAAAGAGGAAGTAAATATAGCACTTATTAAGTTTTTCTTTTCCCCAAACTAAAATAGCTCTCCAAGAAATACAATTGTTTTTCTATAAGGTGTGGAACAAAATCTGTAAATGTTCTAGCTCTAAGATCACCAATCATGTTTGTGTAAAACTAAATTTAAATTCAATTTATATTTTTTTCTAAATATCTTTACTCAACCTTTGTTTATTTGTTTTCAAGACAAAAGCAAAATAAGAAGACATAGTTTTCCATTTTATGAGAGTTTCATAAGGTGCAATATTTCATTTTGATGGTCTGAATGTGTATTTGAACTTTCCACTCTTACAATGACTATAGTTCATGAAGAACATCCTAAACTGCAGTTATGCTGTGTACCTTATAGATTAATTTGTATTTCCTAATAAAAATGTAGTAAAGATACGCAGTGTAACCTATGTCATATAAGAAGGCAGCAAAGAATAAACCTATTCAAGGTCGATGGTCATAACAAATGGGAAATAAGAAAATGCTGGTATTTTGGACAGAAGATTTAAAGTCCAGGGCAGAAAAGAAATAAGATATCAAGACACTCACTATTGTCACAAACGAATGAGAAATATATTTAAACAAGTGGAATAATCATGAAAAAGTGGGGCGAAGGCATGATGCTCTTTCATTTCGCTTTATTTCTTATTGTAAGTGTCCCTGACTCATGTGGTAGATAATCAGAAAATTGTGAATGGGTACTGTTTGTTTGGATAATGGTAAGATAACAAGTCTTTCCAAGTGCAGAGAAGATTAATCACCTGTGTGGGTTATTCTCAAGAGGCTTTAAGCTATGTATCTTAATCTAACAACTACTGTACCTTGTTGTAATGCAGTAGCTTTTTTTAAGCACCTGAAGAACATCGGTAATTCTGAGAATTTATTAAAGTGCTAAGTGAGGGTTAAGCACCTTCAGGAATGAGCTTTTCCAGATAATGTTTTTGCTACATAGTCAACTGACCTTCAAGCTACAGATCTCATAAGAAATGTATATTTACACATACAATGATGCATCTTTAAAGATATGATCGAAAAAACCTGAAACAAGTAGTGCTGATGTGCAAAGAGAGAAGTGTGTACAGTTGATGAGTTCTGGAGATTTCAACTGAGGTGTGCATTTGTTGTAGGAACAGGCCTATTTGTACTGAAGAACATTCCTTTTTATTGTTAGTGTAATGTAACGGAGGTGTAGCACTGTAGTAATAAAATTGGTCTATAAAGCATCACTTTTAACACAACAGAAGACAGTAACTAGTATTGAACTCAGTGAAAAATCTGTGCAAATTCAAGTCTATGGTATCAGTTTTAACTTTGAGAAGAGATTAGAAAGTCTATTCACATACAACTGTAATTTTCATCCTTTGTTGCTTTCTTGTATTTTCTAATGCAACTAATAAAAGCTCAAGAAATCAAGGCTGACAAGAAATTAGCTGCGATTTTCTTGGTTTGCTTTGGCTATAGTTTATGTACGCTGTTAAGTTACATAATTTCAGTAGCTGATTAAATACTGAGTTATGTCATTTTGTGTATATGAAAGTTATGGAATAACACTAATATAAATACCTGAACTTAGCATTAGTTGTTGCTGCTTCTGTTGGCTGATGTTGTTGATTTTTTGTTTTATTTCTCTTTTCTTTTTCCTACTCAAGAAATACGTAGTTTTCCAAAGCAAAGCCAAGTATCATTCCAGTGATCTGTTGTTAGTAATCTGAATAGGTAAATATTGCCGAGCTTCAGAAAAGAAATCTTGGAACTGTATTGTTAATGGGGAAAAAGAAAGGAAGAGATAGAAATAGAGATATTCTGAAGTCTTAATACAAATTGCTGTGACTGAGGGATCTTGGTTTTCATCCTGAGAATCTAATCACAAGGTCTTGAGGAAAATCAAAGAAGAAAATTACAAAACAAAGTTTCAGTAGAGGGTTCTTGTGTGTGTATGCAACAAAACAGAAAACACTGGCTGAAAGTGACTGCCTGGACTAGTGGGAGCATTGTCATTACTCCCTGATTTTCCCCAGAAGAAAGGTGCTGCATACCGGCAAGCTGAGCTGCATTCTGAATGAGCAAGTTTTGAACTAGTTTTTTTTTAACCTGACTTGTCTGGCTTCATTTCTAGTTAAAAAAATTCTGTCTCTCCCTCTTTATACTACCAAACAGTAAGTTTCAAATTACAGAATCATTTGGTTGGAAGATACCTTCAAGATATTTTCCTTTTTATCCTAAGTCCAGCATTTGAATGGCAGTCAGCATGCAATTTATTCTGAAAGGAGCTTTGCTTCCCAATAAACTGTTTATATTGCTCCAGTTTTTATATTAAGCATGGTAAATTTGTTTGCTGACTTGATATAAGGCTTATCTTGAGTTCTTGAGCAAAATAAGAACATGAAACTAAATGTCAAAACCTAATAAAGATTCTGTATTAGCCAGTGCCTTGACAATTTTTACATTAAAAAACCCTAAATTAATGACTACGTTGGGCTGTACAGTCTGAGATGCTCAATTTGATTAAAGGTGTAAATGTGATTGAACAACTTCTTACCCTTTATTTCTATGATTAAGAACACCATTTAGAGTAACTTTAAAAAATATTTGAAAATGGCAAACAACAGATGTTACAAATCAAATTACTTCTTTAAAATGTAAAATTAATAAAATCAGTTAGTGGGTTGGTGCAACTCTTAACTATTCTTTTATTAAACCTGAAAATAGATGATGACAGTTTTTCCACAGAGGTTAAAATACCATGACAAGTGACAATGTCACAACACTTTAAATGGGTGTCTATGAAACATGACAACAAATGCAGACTGTTTTGTTTGTGTTCACTGTTTTGTTTGTGTTCACTTTTTTGTGAACAACCACAATAATGTTGCTCTATTTACTGTAGTGAATTGTATAAGGCATTTATAATTTCCTACTTAAGCATAATGTATTTTTATTTTTAATATTTAAAAAAATCAATTGTATCAGTTTAAGTTCTTAATAACTAAACTGAGATTTGTCTAACAAAAATGACTACTAGATTTTTTTAATAAAAATTCTCCTATATGAACTGATAATTTGCATTTGCTGACCTTAAGTATACAAGTTAATGAGATACCATTAGTTTCTTCACTTGTTGAAATATGTGTAAGTAGATAACAATAATGAATTAACCTGGTGACATTTTTGGTATTGACAGGCCTTACAAACCTCAGATACACTCAAAATCCCAGCAGACTGAAACAATAATAACATACATGAGTTCATGGAGGAATACTTGAAAGAAATGGAAATCTGCTATTTACTATTATATCGTCGAAGATTTCCACTTTAGCCAGGATCCTTTATTTGTTTTGGTGTTGAAATGTAATTCACTCATTATGACTTTAATGCTGTTTTTCGTAAGAAAACCAGCCAAAACTTTAATCTTAGTATCTTGCAGGAAAACTTTATTTCATGCTCAGCAAACAGCCAAGGAAGAAGTTAGTGCTGAGCCCTTCCTTTATTCTTTGTGGTATCTATTACCCTAGCATACACATGGAGGGAGATGGATATTTGGAAGGTAATCAAGCAGTTTCACATCAGTATGTTTGAAAGGAGCTCTGCTGTTAGAGTGCGAAACATTAATTTCTCTGTCCCATGTAATGACTACCAAGCTAGTTAGTTCTCATCAGCATGCAAATTTCATTAACCCAGAGTGCCCTATAATGGTGTTTAGGGCTGTATCTTAACCTTCTAATTAATTTTGTCATCACATGTAAGTCACACACAGCCTGGTGTTCATGGAGGTAGCAGGAAGTGAAAACATCAGGAGGGAATGCACAATAAAAATATGTCTGCATGACCTATCTGCTATGTTTAGCTTAACTTTGGCTTGGATAGCATATACCTGTGAAATATGAACAAAAAAGTAATTGTAACAAAATTATTGTCAATTTCTGAAACTTCTTAGTTGGATACAAGCTAAGTATTAGGAAAAATACTCCCTGTTCTAATACTTTCTGTTCTAAAATGATGCTTGTTACATCTCTTTGTATAACTTCTACCCTGTTTGAACTTTTTCATAAATATTAAACTATGCTATATTTTGAAATAAGTGTATATAAACAATGGCTACTATGATTTAATTCTTTATGTAAAATAAGTAATATATTCATTTTGTGGTAAGATACAGATACACTCAGAGCAGTCGGGTGTAAATTCAAAGACCTTTTTTTTCACTAACAGTGTAACAATCAAGAGTCTTTCAAAAAACAAGACACATCTTGTAAAAATACTAGCTGATTTTAACATGATCTTACTGCTGGAAGGATGATGGTGTGGAAATCTTTTATATTTATAAGATATTTATGTTACAGAACAGTCCTGACTTGAAATGGAAATAAGAGACCCTGTTCATGTTGCTTCAAACAACAACTTACATAAGAGATTTTACCAGAAGTCATAGAACAGAGCTGTCAAAGCAGATTTCTCTTCAGAAATGAAGTAGCTTTTCAAATCAGTTAAAAAAAAAAAATTAATCTGTGCTACTTTTGGTCAGGACTTTAAGGCTTTAGCCATTAAGTGAAATACTAACTAGAAAATGCTTTATGGGAAATCACAGAATGTTTTGGGTTGAAAGGGACCTGTAAGGGTCATCTAGTCTAACCCTCCTGCAGTGAGCAGGGACATCTGCAACTAGATCAGGTCGCACAGATGCCCGTCCCGTCCGACCTGGAATGTTTCCAGGGATGGGGCATCTACCACCTCCCTGGGCAACCTGGGCCAGTGTTTCACCACCATGACTGTAAAAAATTTCTTCCTTATCTCTAGTCTAAATCTCCCCTCTTTTAGTTTAAAGCCATTACCTCTTGTCCTATCACAACAGTCCCTGATAAAAAATATTCTCTCTGTCTTTCTTAGAAGTCTTCTTTAAATACTGGCAGGCCACCATAAGGTGTCCCTGGAGCCTTCTGTCTCATAGCACAGTGCTCCAACCCTCTGATCATTTTTGTGGTCCTCCTCTGGACCTGCTCCACAAAGGGTTACTGAGCACTCCAGAGCTGCACACAATACTCCAGGTGAGGTTTCACCAGAGCAATGTAGAGCAGCAGGATCATCTGCTTCAACCTGGTAGACACAATTCTTTTGATGAAGCCCAGGACATGGTTGGCTTTCTGGTCTGTGAGCACACATTGCTGGCTCATGTCCAGCCTTTCATCCACCAGTAACCCTCAGTCCTCCAAAGGGTTGCTCTCAGTCACTTCATCCCACAGCCTGTATTGATACTGAGCATTGCCTCAACTCAGGCTCAGGAGTGAGAATTGTGTCCAAAAGGCCAAGAAGTTCACACGCATTTCTGTGTTATCTCTAGAAGTGGAGATTCCTTGAGCTGGCATAAATAATAGCTGAAGGTGTTGTGAAGATAAGACAGCTCTGTTGTGGCTAAGTGAAGAAAGCAAACAAATGTTGAAGGTCCCAGTGTCTAAGGAAAGACCTTTGCCTAATTAACTGCAAAATTAATATTAAAATTCATGCCCCTCAATATGCTAATTAGCCAAAAGTAGTACATGCTAAACATATATGATTATGTTACTCAACTCTCCACTCAAATCACGTGAAACATCACCTAAGAGGCAGAGATAAACAGAGTTAGGGTATAAAAAGTTGCGAGAGGGTGGGAGTGGGTTGTAATACTTGGCTGGGAGGAAAAGACTGAAGAACTAGCAGGGGTGCTTGACAGGCTGTACTCCTCTCCCCCTACTCCAGTCAAATCATGCTAAATGTCACTTAAGAGACAAACATGGTTAGGGTAGAAAAAGCCAGGAGGCGTAATCCCTGGATGGGGGGAAAAGACTGAACACTTAGCAGAGACAGCTGAAGGGTTGTACTCCTCTTCCTCCAACCAAGAGAGGGACTCCTTTTTGGTAAGAATCACACTCTTATTATATGATGAAAATACCAAGATAGATAGTTTTCTTTTTGCTATCATTGCTACTATATATTGGCTATCAGCACAACTGCAGTGAGAGCATTTATCAACAGCAATTCTGGATCTATTGTATCTGTCACTTTAATAAACTTTTATTATTTTTTTTTGGCTTTGCAAAACTGTTTCAGTGCAAGTCCTTCAGGCTCTGACAGACTTTTAAGGTGACAGCAGGACCTAGCACTTGGCTTTGTTGAACCTAATGATATTCACACAGGCCCACTTCTCCGGTTCATTCAGGTCCCTCTGGATGGCATGGTCCCTCTGGCATGTCAGCTGCATCACTCAGATTGGTGTCATCTGCAAACTTGTTGAGGATGCCTTGATCCCAGTGAGTATGTCATTGAAGATATTAAACAGCACTGGTTCCAGTACAGGCCCCTGAAGACACCATGTATCACTGATCTTCATCTGGACATCAAGCCATGTTGTTAATAAAACATTGAGGTTTTTAGCATGACTCAGGTTTCCTTGATATTTTCTTAAATCATTGAGATGAGCAAAAATCTTCTCATTAAATAAATTTCAGTGTGGAGAGCTATCTCGTTGAGCACCAGATAGGCCATTCCAAATATCTTAACTTCAACACTTTCTGGATGCTATCTCACTTCAGTTAGGTTTTCAGTTTTAAATAAGCTTGTCACAGAAGTAAGGATGCTGGATATCCTGATAGGCTGTTTTTGGAGCAGTAACAATGAGGCAGGGTATTCAGGGCAGAGAACCCTAATAATAATCCTAATTTTACACTTATAGAGATCTAGAAGCCTGGTAAATGCACACTAACACGTAGTTGCAAAGCTGTAACAGAAATCCCTGAGAAACTCAGGGATATGGGTTCTGTTCAATATAAGAATTTATTACAACTGCTTAATAGTGTATGAACTTATGATAATACTAGCAAAAGGTGTAGCTACTATAAAGTTACTTTTGAAGAAGTAATTTTAAAAATTTATTTTCCAAACTCTGTGAGTAGAAAATCTGGACTTTCAAAAAACACATTTTATGATTTACCAGCCTTTGATAAAGGTGGAGGAGTATTTCTTTAAAAAGCCAGTAAAATAAAGAATTTGTGCTTTTAAATCTTTAGGGAACTTTGGGTCACAAGAAAATTAGTACAGCCGTTAAGTTCAGAAAAATATAACGATACTGTGTATGTGCTTTTCATGAGCTGAAACTATGAACAAAGACAATTCAATGATGCTGAACTAGAGAGATGATAACAGCAGCATTCAAAATCTAGGGAAGTTTTCAGATAAGACTTTCAATGAAGTTGGGAGAAAGAGGATGACAACTTTTTGAAATGTAAATGCAACTTTGCTGTCAATCTCCCAGCATTCCTCATCTCAGTTTTGCTCAGTTTGCCTCTCTGACTTACTCAGTTTTGCCAGGGCTGTATCAACAATGTCTTGAACCACATCTCAAAACTTGCCTAAACTACCCTAAACATTTCTGTCTCTTTCAGCTGTAACTCCTGTGCCTCTGCCTGAGTTTGACTTTCAGCTCCTTCCTCTGCCTCTTGAGCTCGGACTTGCTGGTCCCTAACTACCAAGCAGAGCTGACTGCTCCCCATCAATAACATCCATTCAATAACAAATGGACTGCATTACCTTTATAAGCTTATGAAAGTACTAGTGATAAATACTACACAATTAACTGTTGTATATGCATGTGAAGGAGACTCACTTTTCCTCTGTGTGTATGAATATGAATATGAATGTGAATAGGCTTTACTAAGTCTAGAACAAGTCTCAAAGACATAATGTTTCTCAAAAGCTCTCCACAGTGGGATATAAAGAAGAGGTTATAATTGAAGGAGTAATTGTCTATTAAATGGGTTTTATTCTACATTGGTTTTGATTTGTTCCCTTGCTTTAATAATAAAATAATCACTGTTGATAGTTCTGATTTTTTTTTTTAATTGGGGTGTATGGTGCTGTTGCCTATAACTGTGGCATCCTATGAAGCATGGAGAATAACTCTTCTGGAAGGAGAGAGAATTTTTAGGGAGAAAAAGTAATTCTCTTCAAAGCTGCTTCATGTTTTCTGTTGCTCAGGAGGACCCTGGATTATTGCCACAACACCTGTCATAGACAAACCGTTGCTCTTGCCTGTCCCTTCAATCCTGGTAGTGAGAGAGACCTTTAATGCCATCCACACTCATGCAAAGATGACAAGTTTTGGTGTAAATAACCTGACCACAGTCTTATAACTACAATTGCAGAATTCATTCTCTATCACTATTTAGTCAGTATCAATAACCAGTTGTCTCTTACCCTTACTGCAAATTCTTCACATTTCTAAGCCATTGTTTGGAGTGCTTACAGATGCCAGAATTTGAAATACCTGAACAGATGAACTGTAAGCAGAATCATTAAGCAGAAGAAATTAGGCAGACTAGTGTCATGTACGCAGCAGAGCAGATTTCCTTCTTTGCTGCTCCTTTTCTTTATGGCAAAGCTGTGCTTTTAAACCAGAAGTAAGGATCAAGACATCCACTTCAGGTTTTAGAGTAAAAAGCTTCAAATACAAGAATAATTGGAACAGTATCTCATGATCTAATCCATTTCCAGTTGCAGCAAATTACTTTGGCATATCACTTTAGATTTGTATTACTGCACTACAATTACTATTTTTAAAAAAAGAACCTTGACATTTCTTCAATGTTCTTGCATATCAGAAGGAATGCAGCTTAGTTGTGGGGTTGTTTTGTTTTGTTTTTAATCTGAAAAGCTTTTCTTATGGATTCTTCTAAGTTAAAAAAAGAAAAAAAAAGGCAAAAAACCAATGACATGTAAAAATACTGTATACGGGTGCAAGCCTAGTCAGGTATTTATAACTGGCACACCTCAAGTTCATTGCTGAAGTCATCTCCAGATAGAATCTAGGTCTCTCTATATATATTTAATGAACATTTTGCCCAGTCTTGAATGTAATAAATCATTTATTTTCTTTGAACTGCCTGTGGAAATGGTGTTAAGACGTAGTCTTTTTGTACAAAATGGCTTTACCATTAAGAGGGCTACTCTAAGCAACACTATTTATGGGATGAACACAAGTTCAAGAGATTTAAAAGTCTCTGATGTTTTGGAGAATATTCAAATGTGGGGAAAGGAGCAGATGGTTATGCTACTAAATATGGTTTGTAACAGTGTGATCTGATGACAGAAAAGAATAAAAATGGAGACTTACACACATTCCCTGTTTACGTTCCTCTCCTTGTGAAAAAAGAAAACCCACGAAAACCCCGAACCCAAAAAACCAAACACCCCCCCCAACCTTAAACTAAAAAATGGTCTAGGAAATAGAAAAATCAATTAAACATTCATTTTATTTATTTACATATTTACATATGAAGGAATAAACAATATGAAAAGTCATGATGGTGTGGGAGCAAAACTTACAAGGATGTTAAAGCAGTGACAGAAGGAATGAGGGTAGATATGTGCTCAGAGGAAATCATGTAATATAAGCACACTGATCAAAGTGGTTTCAACATCTGCTGTAGCACACGTCATGTTCCTCAACAATCCACACTGTGATTGGTAGGAAGAGATAGATTAAAGATTAATGTGACATCATGTAAGTTATAAAGAAAATTTTGATTTTCCAGTACTTTCAAAAGTGTAAAATAAATGTTTATGGAAAAAGTAGGAGAAGAACAAACAGTTCAGAAAATATGTTCAAGAATTTAAGGAAGGTAATGGAGAAGTAAGAACAAAATGTCAAAAGTGAAGAAAAAAAAAAAACAAACACCCTCCTGTGCTCTATAGGGTGTCTCCTCAAATGTTTATTTTTTCCTAATACTTTTTGAAATATATTCTGTTGTGTAAATACTCCACTTTTTGACTGTGTGGCACTGCTTCTGACTGAGCAACAGGATAAGAGAAGCATCCTTTCTTTCCATCTTTTACACAGAGAAATGTCTCTTCTTCTGTGGCATTCCTGAAAGCAGTCGCATTTGAACTGACTGATATTCAGAGATATTTCTGAAACTGGAAAAGGTATAGCATGCAGAATATAAAATAGACAGTATATATAGGTTTATGTTTGATATTTTGTTACCTTTGTATGATATTGCAACAGTTTTATGATTTTAAACTAAGTACGTAGTGTAGCAAAATACAGATATGGTATGATAGCAGCGGCCTTGGGAAAGTGGAGATGCTGATGTGACTCAGAGGAGCTCAGGCATGGGTCGATAAGGGGTGCAGCACAAGTCTAGCATTGAAGTCCCCATGGCCATGAACAGCTCACCCATGATCAGTCAAGGAAATGCAGACCTGGAGTTGTATGGAACTGGTTTTAAGAATAAGAAAGAGAACAAAGAAGTGTACAAGAGGTGGAGGCAAGCGTAAGAGTCTTGACTTTTAATCTGTGACACAGGTTTTTCTGCTGTTAAGCGAACTTGTTCTCCAGTTTTCACATCCTCACTGTCTTATCTCCACTTAACTCAAAGCAGCGGCAAAGCAAGATTGCTTCTCAAAAGATCTTACAGATGTACCTACAATATAAGCTTTAATATATACTGTATAGTTCTGTTCAATATGTTTTTATATGATCTATCTATGCAAGTACCTACTGCGTGGAATAACCTTTGTTATGAGCAATGAAATATCCATGCCTTTCAAACAGTAACTTTTTGTAACTTATATTAACATTTCCCTAAAAACATTAACTATTTTTATCATGTACCAAACCTACAAGGCAAATAAACTTTTCATTAGAACTTAATTTCTCTAAATTTATTTTCCATTTTCATAACATTGTTTAATTCCCTTAATTAAATTCCATACTTATTCTCAACTGCTAACAAAGAATTATCAATTTCATGTGTGATAATGAATTTAATTTTATGGCTGTGATGGAATAACCTGATGCTATTCATGACATTCCATTAGACAAAATTAATGTACAATATGCAGATCTTAAAACTGGAGCTAAATCTTGGTGATAGAATTAAAAAAAAAAAAAACCGAAAACATGTTTTCCTAATTCTAGATAAATGTCTATGGATATGAATGAAATTTAAGGAGGCTGAAAGATACACACCTGAATAGTTACTTTTTTGTTTCTGTGTGTGGGGTTTTCCTTGACTGTCATGGATTAATCTCAGCCAGCAACTAAGCATCTAAGCAACTAAGGATGTGGAGAAGAGGATCGGAAGGGTACAAGTGAGAAAACTTGTGGGTCAGGATAAAAGCAGTATAATAATTGA
>NW_010395172.1:0-315 GCF_000710305.1 Buceros rhinoceros silvestris
ATGCTGACGGAAAATTAAATAAATGAGCCATCAAGGCAGTGGGACCAGCTTTTAATGGGACGGCACGGGCTGGAACAAGTCCCTTCTGCATCCCGATTGCTGCTCCCATGCACCTTTCCACCGCCGGCTTGGGGACGCTGCTGCCGGAGCCCAGCCCTGGCCCTGTGCTGGTTCACGGTGCTGCTCCGGGCTCTGGTTTTCTCTGGCTGTTCACAAAAGGGGAATTTCCCCATAAATTTTTGCAAAAGGGCTTTTCCTGTGTCCGCAGCTCGGGGATGCAGGCGGAGGAGAGCTGTCCGGATTAGCCCTGTTAAC
>NW_010395173.1:0-781 GCF_000710305.1 Buceros rhinoceros silvestris
ACAACTCCACAAGAGCCCCAGTAGGGCACCAACGCAGCTCCAGTATGGCACCAGTACAGCACCAGTACAGCATTCAGTAGAGCACCAGTACAGCTCCAGTACGGCACCAGTACAGCTCCAGTACGGCACCAGTACAGTACCAGCACGGCACCAGTACAACTCCACTATACCACCAGTACAGCACCAACACAGCTCCAGTTTCAGCACCAGCACCGTTACCCAGTACAACACCAGTACAGCACCAGTACAACTCCATTACAGCTCCAGTACCGCACCAGTACAGTCCAGTTTCAGCACCCTGGACAGCACCAGCACAGCTCGGTACAGCTCCAGTACGGCACCAGTACAGCACCAGTACAGCTCCCGTACAGCACCAGTACAGCTCCCGTACAGCACCAGTACAGCTCCCGTACAGCACCAGTACAGCTCCCGTACAGCACCAGTACAGCTCCCGTACAGCACCAGTACAGCTCCCGTACAGCACCAGTACAGCTCCCGTACAGCACCAGTACAGCTCCCGTACAGCACCAGTACAGCTCCCGTACAGCACCAGTACAGCTCCCGTACAGCACCAGTACAGCTCCAGTACAGCACCAGTACGGCACCAGTACAGCACCAGTACAACTCCATTACAGCTCCAGTACCGCACCAGTACAGTCCAGTTTCAGCACCCTGGACAGCACCAGCACAGCTCCGGTACAGCTCCAGTACAGCACCAGTACGGCACCAGTACAGCACCAGTACAGCTCCCGTACAGCACCAGTACAGCTCCAGAACCGCA
>NW_010395173.1:1059-1455 GCF_000710305.1 Buceros rhinoceros silvestris
CCACCCCCACTACGGCCCCAGTCCAGCTCCAGTACAGCACCAGTGCGGCACCAGTATAGCTCCAGTACAGCACCAGTACGGCACCAGTACAGCTCCAGTACAGCACCAGTACAGCCCCCCTATAGCTCCCAGTACAGCCCCAGTACAACACCCAGTACAGCTCCAGTACACCACCAGTATGGCACCAGTACAGCCCCCCTATAGCTCCCAGCACAGCTCCAGTACAGCTCCAGTATGGTACCAGTACACCACCAGTATGGCACCCCCAAACCAGACCACCCCTGCGCTTCCACCCACGGGGGGGGCTCACACGGGACCACACACACGTGTGAGACACGCACACGGGACACAGGACACGCATGACACAAGGACCCACCTGCCCCACAGCAGCCAACT
>NW_010395174.1:0-209 GCF_000710305.1 Buceros rhinoceros silvestris
AAAAGTAATTTAGATTAAGTGTTAGAGAAGTGATACTATAAAGCGGCAGAAAACAGAATCCGTCCTCAAACACATTTATGGGCTAAGGCTGCAAAGATCACAGGCTTCCGGTTTTGCCTCGGTTTAAAGGTTGTCCCGGCACGGGAAGTAATTTGATAAACCTTTAAGCTGTACTTCATCATCTTTACTGCTTTATGGAGCTTTCCCAA
>NW_010395174.1:249-1291 GCF_000710305.1 Buceros rhinoceros silvestris
CAGGCTTCAGGTTTTGCCTCGGTTTAAAGGTTGTCCCGGCACGGGAAGTAATTTGATAAACCTTTAAGCTGTACTTCATAATCTTTACTGCTTTATGGAGCTTTCCAAATCTTTAACACGCTGTAACCTTTTCAAGACAGATTGCCAGACAACATTTCGGTGTTAGGTTTACTTAATGCACTTCTTGCGAGGAAGTGAATTTTCACGGTACCCACATTACCGCCGGGCACTTCCCCCGCCTCGCCCCAGCCCCGCGGAACCGCCGCCTGCAGAGATTTATTAAACCTGTTGATTTCCGAATATCTCCCTCACGAATTTTGATCCGCCAATTACAGCCGACGCTGTCTCTGAGGCTGTCAGCGGTGAAGGGCGCCTTTGGTACATATTCCTCCGATTAGCGCTTTCCTGGAGGGGCGGGAAGTTATGATTTATTGCCGTGTTCAACCCTTTAGGAAGCGAAATTAACCCCAGAATGCCTCCATCCCTTTTGAAGTTCACGGTTTGTTTTCCTTACTGTACAGAGCGGGGATCAAAGGCTCGAAACGCCCTCTTGTGTTTACTTTTTTTACCAGGAAAAAAAAAAAAAGGGTGTGTGTGTGGGGAAATTAGACCTGTTTAGGTCAATTAAAGCATCCGCTCTCCGCTGAATTCCGTGCTACCGCGCAGGCATCACGGCTCCAGCCCTCGGTGGTCTCCAGCCGTGATGCGATATGTCCCCTCCTTTGCGACGTCACCCTGCCCCTCTTGGGGCTGCTCCGGCCTCTTAATTCTGCAGTAAATAAGGGCAGTAAAAGAGTTAGGACGCACCTGCTATAGTGGGGTTTTGTTTGTTTGGGTTTTCTGGTGGGGTGCGTGGTTTTTGGGGTTTTTTTTGGGTTTTTTTTTTTTTTTTTAGGAAAAGCAGAGGTAACCCTCAATTTCAAATCGCTTTTCAAATGGAATAGAAGGTTGTACAGAACAGAGTGCAACGTCAGTGAACAAGAAGTCCTCCAGGCAAACCCTCTTGAATGTTGGACTTGAACTTTAATGAATATTATTTCGG
>NW_010395175.1:0-393 GCF_000710305.1 Buceros rhinoceros silvestris
CAGAGCGTTGCCGTGATTCTTCCCCTGGGCGGACCTGCGGAGGTTGTTCCCTGCCCAGAAATCTTTGAAGAGGATTCCTAGCACAAACACGGGTTCAAATCGCCTGGAAGCAGAGGGTGGGCTGGTCAGGAAGAGTCTCTGGAGGCATTGGTGTGGGCTCCGGCCAAGGGCTGCGGTGCTGGAAACTCCAGCTCTTCAGGTCCCAAAGCTTCTGAGGCAGCTGGTGCTGGTCATCACCCCGGCGGAGCGCTGGAAGGGGCCAGCCCTGCTTTTCCTGGTGACGTGGTGGTTCTGCTGCCCGCGCGGGTCGTTGCCGTTGAGCCCAGCCTTGACCTTTACCCGGAGCAAGTGCACGGAGGCTCTTGGCCAGCTGGCCGGAAACGGGGCTGGAAA
>NW_010395175.1:666-957 GCF_000710305.1 Buceros rhinoceros silvestris
GCCAGGGCTCGGTTCCCCGTCCAACGGCTGCGGTGTCCGCCCTGCGTTCAGGGGACGAGAGGCGAGTTCTCCTACCGTATCTCTGCTGGCGTGAGGACCTGCATGCTGTGACCCCCAAGCTGAGTCCCAGGGAGCCGGTTTCCTCTATGTCCCCATCTGATGCCCAGGTTGTCCCTTGCTAACGTACATTAATTAACACCGTGTTCTTCATGCCCTCCCAGGAGCAGCGACGTGCCTGGCCCTCGCTGCCCTCGCTGCCCGATGGAGCCCGCGCTGGCAGGGGACCCTCCC
>NW_010395175.1:1133-1940 GCF_000710305.1 Buceros rhinoceros silvestris
GCCCGCTGCACCAGCGTTAGCGGGACGTGGACGGCGGCGTGTGCCGCCCCAGAAGGAACGATGGCTCAGGGCACCGGCAGCATCAACAGCGACTACAAGGACTGGGAGTGGAACGACGATGCCGGGGAACGGGCCAGGCTCCTTCAGAGCCCCAGCGTGGAGACGGTGCCGAAGAGCGGAGAGAGCCAAGGAAACGGTCTGGGGGCCACGTCGGCTTTGGGAGCCGTCTTCATCGTGGTGAACGCTGCCCTCGGGGCTGGGCTGCTCAACTTCCCCGCTGCCTTCAGCATGGCCGGCGGCGTGGCCGCGGGCATCGCGCTGCAGATGGTGAGAGGGCAGGGAAGGGACAGTCCCCTGTCCCGCCCTGGAAGGGGGCATGGGTGGTGATGTGTGGAGCCACACACGGGGAGGAGACCTGGCTCCTGGGAAGCAGCCCTGTGGGTGAGGTGCACTCGGGATGTTCGGAGGTGGCTGCCCGGGGTGGCTCTGAGGACCTCATCACGCTGTTACCTCAGTGTCCCCTCCCTGTCTCTTCCCCGCCCCAGTGCATGTTGATCTTCATCATCGGAGGCCTGGTCATCCTGGCGTACTGCTCGCAGGCCAGCAACGAGCGGACCTACCAGGAGGTGGTGTGGGCCGTCTGCGGGAAGGTGCCGGGCGTGCTGTGCGAGGTGGCCATCGCCGTCTACACCTTTGGCACCTGCATCGCTTTCCTCATCATCATTGGAGACCAGGAGGACAAGAGTAAGTGTGTCCCGTGGGGGAAAAAGTAAGCGGCTGCTGTGCCTTTAGCCGGGAGGGGATGAG
>NW_010395175.1:2062-3199 GCF_000710305.1 Buceros rhinoceros silvestris
AGGCGCCGCGCGCAGCCGGTGTGCATCCGCTGGTACACGGACCGCAAGTTCACCATCAGCATCACCGCCTTCCTCCTCATCCTGCCCCTCTCCATCCCCAAGGAGATCGGCTTCCAGAAATACGCCAGGTGGGCGGGGAGACCCTCCGGGGCTGGGAGCCAGCCAGCACCCGCCCCAGCGTGGCTCCAGGGGACGGGCAGGGGGAACACCGTGGTTCTAGAGCCAGATCTTGCCCCCGAGGGGTTGGATGTCTCCTCCTCTGCCCTCCCGTGCCTCAGTTTCCCCATCTGGGAAGCAGAGGAGGTGCTGAGCACTGTGTCTTACTCTGGGGCTTGTGTCCCTCGCTTCTGCTTGCTGGAAGAACCGGGGAGAGCTGCTTTCAAATGTGTCACCCCCTGGTTTTGGAGTTGGCCACCCAGGGGCAAGGAGAACCAGTAAGGGGTCCTGGGGCCGGTGGGCTGCGGCCCAGCCCTGCTCCACCAAGCATCTCAGTGAAACCCGGCTGCTGGAGCTGGACCGGGGCCACCGAGGAGGGTCACTTCTCTATCACTGCCCAAAACCCAGCCCACCCCCGTGCCTTGGCCTCTGCTCTGGGGACAGGGGGTGACAGTGGGTGACAGTGCCTGGCCATATTCCCGTGGGAAGGGAGAGCAGGGGTGCTCCTGGTGGGCAGGAGTGGGGCAGGGAGGACGATGGGGCTGGAGAGACTGGGCAGAGACCCTCCGTGGAGCACGGAGGCAGCACGCTGACAGCCTCCTGTCCCCTCTCGCAGCTCGCTGAGCGTGATTGGCACGTGGTACGTCACAGCGGTCATCATCATCAAGTACATCTGGCCCGACAAGGAGCTGGCGCCTGTGGAGATCCCCACCAGGTGAGCGCAGGAGACCTGACAGTGATGGTGGCCACCACGGCACTGCCGAGCCAGGCAGAGGCTGGGGACAAATCCTTCACAGGTCCCACCCTTGGGCCTGGGGACGCTGCACGCTGCTGCCAGGGGCTCCCGAGTGGCCGCCTCTCTGCGTGCTCCAGAGGAGCAGCTGGGGAGGGCGAGGAAACACCTCCTGGAGGTCCCCACGGCTCCATCGCCGGTTTTGAAGAGCACTGATTGACTTTCAGCTCCGCCGAAGCCGGGACCAG
>NW_010395175.1:3301-4022 GCF_000710305.1 Buceros rhinoceros silvestris
CCGCAGCCGGGCCCAGAGCCCCCCGTGCTGTGTGTGCGCTCACCCAGCCGCCAGGGCTGGGTCCGTCTCGGGATCGTTTGGGTTCTTCCCTCGTCCAGCACAGGCCCTGCGGCTTGTCCCCTCCCTCACGGTCTGGGGACATTGTCCCACTGCAGGCAGTGGGAGTTTCAGGGCAGAGCCAAGTTCAGACCGGTTTTCAGCACCATCCAAGCAGACCCTTACTTTTTAACCCATACTTCTCCTTTTCCAAGTCCTCGCTTTTGGCTGGCTCTGTCTCGGTGAAGGGCCCTGGGAGCGCCAGGTCCAGGAGAACCTCACTCCACGCACAGGCGTCGTCCGGGTGGGGGGACACGGGAGCAGCAGAGGAGCGAGCCCATTGCTGAGCCCACCCCGGGGCGCTGGGCGGGGGGCGCAGGGTGCCCTGGTCTGACGGGTGGGCACTTCTCTCCTGCAGCCCCTCCACCTGGACGGCCGTCTTCAACGCCGTGCCCACCATCTGCTTCGGCTTCCAGGTAAGGCCGTGAGCCCGGCGCTGCCCTTCTCGCCCGGCGGGGCAGGTCTGGCGTGGTGCGGGGATGCTCCCCTGGGCGATGGGCCGAACCCCAACCCAACAGTGCGCTCACCGTGTCTCTCGTGTCCCCGGCAGTGCCACGTGAGCTCCGTGCCCGTCTTTAACAGCATGAAGCAGCCGGAGGTGAAGACCTGGGGGGCGGGGGTGACG
>NW_010395175.1:4176-4378 GCF_000710305.1 Buceros rhinoceros silvestris
TCGTCTACATGGGCACTGGTGAGCAAGGGGACACCATCGGTGTGAGTGTGGCACGGTCCTCAGAGGGGCTGCGGGCTTCTGGAGGGCAGGGACCTTCTGGTCAGCAGAGAGACAGAGCAGGAAGGGGGGAGAGTCCATGTAACCCCCCTGTGCCGCATCCACCCAAGTCTAGTCCCCTGAGCACTCGTGCAGGAGGCTCGTC
>NW_010395175.1:4543-6680 GCF_000710305.1 Buceros rhinoceros silvestris
CCCTCCCGGCAGGCGTCTGTGGCTTCCTGACCTTTGGGGCCAGCGTGGAGCAGGACGTCTTGCTGTCCTACCCCTCTGACGACATTCCTGTTGCCCTCGCCCGGGCCTTCATCATCCTCTGCGTGCTGACGTCCTACCCCATCCTGCACTTCTGCGGCCGGTGAGCGCTGGGAGGAGGCCGGGGCTGGTGCGGGCAGGAGGGGCGGTGCGGGGAAGCGCCCCTGCTCTGGGTCTGTGTCCGCAGAGCTGTCTTGGAGGGTCTCTGGCTCCGCTACACCGGGGTGACGGTGGAGGAGGATGTAGTTCGGGAGCGGAGGAGGCGTCTGCTTCAGACCATCAGCTGGTTCCTCCTGCCCCTCCTCCTGGCTCTCTTCATCCCCGACATCGGAAAAGTCATCTCTGTCATTGGGGGCTTGGCGGCCTGCTTCATCTTCGTCTTCCCAGGTAGGGCATCCCGGGGTGCTCCAGGGCTGGCGGAGGTCTCTTGGCCTTGTCTCTCGAAAAGGGAGGGAGCAGGATGGAGACACAGGAACCAGGAGGTCTTTAGAGAGAGACGAAAGCGTGGTGTGAGGTCGGCCGGCAGCCCAGCTATTTTGCCGGGACTGCTCCGTAACGTGGAGCGCAGCAGCCTGGCCTGTGTGGTGCCTGCTCAGTCCCCAGGGCAGTGCTCATCTGGGGCTGATTTGCCTCCCCTGCCTTTCAGGGCTCTGCCTGATCCAAGCCAAGCTCTCTGAGATCCAAGAGACCAGGGCAATCAGGTAACCGAAACGTGCCTCCTCTCTCCCCGCTTCCCCTGTGGACATTGGGGTGAAGGTCCCTGAACGCGCCCTCTCCTCCTTTACCTGCAGCTGGTGGGCCCAGGTCAGCTACGGGGTGTTCATGGTCACCCTCGGAGCCTTCATCTTCGGACAGACCACTGCCAACGCCATCTTCGTGGATCTCACAGCCTGACTCCTCCTCCGGGCTGGACCGCGGTGCTGCTGCTGCTGAGGGGATGCAGATTTCCCCTAGGACCAAAGGGAAGCGGGGAGGAAACACATTGGCACATTGGGAAGATCCAAGAGGAGCGTTGTAAGCTGGGGCTTGGCTGAAGGAGCCCTGCGGTGGTTTGTATCTCGTCGTCTTAACGCACCAGGCAGTGAGGCTTCTCCTCTCAGCCCTGACTCCCTGGTGAAGCCACAGCATCACTACAAGGGGACGTGCAGGTGAAGCCCTTCCTGCCCCTCCGGAGCAGCCATCACTACCTTAGCGGCCACTAAGGGGTTCTGAAGGTGTGTGCCCTCACCCACCTGTGCTGGTGGAGCTCCTCTCCACGGCTTAAACTCCTCCTTCTCCCAGCGCTGGGGGCAGACGGTGTGTTTACATAAAGGTGACGGGGTTTATCAGGCAGGGCGACGGCCCCTCCCCGCAGTCCCCTTCTCTGCCCGTGTTTGCTTTGGACTCGCCACTCTCCTCTGGCTCCTCTCGCCACTCTCAAGCCCTGCTCTTCCCCCGCCCTCCGCCTGGGCTGCGCTTCCTGTTACAAAGCGGGACCGCCGCCTTCAGCCCCATGGCTTTTTTTGGAGGGTCAGAACAGCCCCCAGGTAGGGACACATCGGTGCAACATTTCCCCTGCCAGGGCTTGCTCACTCGCTGGAGAAGGTTCTGTGGCTGCATCGACCTACCGGAGCAAAGCTCTGCTCCCCGTCTCCAATCCTGTTCTTCCAGGAGGCGTCCAGGGAGTGGGACTGGGCCGGGTGTAGGTTTTAAGGGGACAGAGCAGTCAGTGTGAATCTGTTTTATATTGGTCCCGTGGTCTACAGCTCTCTGTGGCTGGCGTTGCTCTGGGCTGTCCCGCAGTTGCCCGTCTGGATCATGGTTTCTCTTCTGCTTTCGCTGGGCTGAGCAGGTCCCCCAGCTGCAGATAGGGTCGGGGGAGTTAAACTTCCACAGCAAACTGCTCCTGTTCCGTGTTTGAGTTCCCTTGTTCGGCTTCTGAGACCTGGGGGAGGGAGGGAGGAATTCGCGGTGAGGGTCCTGCCTGGCTTTGTGCAGCACCTGGCTTTGCTCCTCCTGATCTCCTGGAAGAAGCCCAGGCTGTGGTGGTGGGAAGGTGACCCCCAGCGTGTCTGTTCTTCTCCCCGTGGCTCTGTCCCCT
>NW_010395175.1:6835-7189 GCF_000710305.1 Buceros rhinoceros silvestris
GGACAGCTACCGGCGCTTCCCCACCCCCTCACTGCTCCTGGGGACAGCACAGATGGAGAAGGAGGAGGAAAAGCCCCAAGCACAGCGTGAATGTTTGAGGGACGCTGCGAAGGCCTGAGTCCCTCCTGCCTCCCGCAAGGTACGTCCAGCCTCCTCAACTTCTGACAAGACCAGGCTCCAGCAAACCCGCGTCCGTCCCCATCCCGGTGGTGGCTCTGGCTTTCCCGAGGGTTCGCGGGGCAGAGGCTTGCCCGAGGGTTCGCGGGGCAGGCGGAGGTCCGGGCTGAGGCGGAGGCAGACACGGGGGGGTGGTCACTCAGGGCCCCCTCCATCACCCGGGGGGTGCGTGGCGCG
>NW_010395176.1:0-10576 GCF_000710305.1 Buceros rhinoceros silvestris
CAGTGCCCCGGTGTAACCCTTGAGGCACTGGAGACTCCAGTTCCCAGGCACTGCGAGCCTCATCCCAGCTTCTTGCCCTTCTGCTACCGAATATTCTATGAGTCTGAGTGTCTGTCTGTCCCTCTGGGAGCTTAACGGCTCCCAACAGACTCGAGGAGAGAGAAGCTTTCGATGTAAAACTGCAAAGCCTTCCTGCAAAATCTCAGTTCACTGTGGAAGACAGCATCATTTTATTTTCCTTCGGGAAAAGCGAGCCTAAGAGGGAGTTTCTGACATAGAGAAAGTCTGCATTGCCTGTCCCGGTCTGCTAAATTAGAAACTTCATACCTTGAGTAGAATAAATGTATATCCCTGAAACCACAAAACAGCAAGAGATTATCTATTGTAAACATCATCCTTTTATTGTTACGTATAGTAACAGCAAAGAAAAAAAAGTGGCATTTGAGCCAAAACCAGGTTTTGTTGATTTACACTGATCATAATAAAGTGATGCAATTCTTTTGTGCTGGTAAAAATTATCCATCTTTTTAAGATTGGAGAGGCCTGGCTGGGGTGTTCCTCCTAACTAAAAGAACATCCCTTTCCACTGAACACTAACAGCCTCTGCTGGCTTCCAGTGCCCCACTTCTGCGCAGAGCAGAGACAACCCCAGTGGGCCACTGCCTGGGGACCCGCCAGGAGCCACCTTCTTTACCGACTGATTCCTTCTTAGACTGTGACAGTCAGTGCTTGAGGGGCCCACACCCCCAGGGATGGGTACCCGGCCTCGTTAGCATTGAAATGACTGTTTTCCTCACCTCTTTCTTCTGTAGATAGGCTGGAGCTCCCCAATCACTTGCTGGAGAAGAGGGGAGTGGAGGAGGAGCTGCTGTCTGGACACTCTCTCTATTATCACAGTTAACACAGTTTGACCTGTCCTAAATTGTACTTGTGATATTGTGCACTTGAAGCGCACCATGAAGGTTTTTCACAGGACTCTCATGAACGAAGACAATATTGAATGAGATCTCAGGCAAGCTCGTCAGACATCACTGGTTTGGCTCGCGTGTGGGTATTCTGCCGTCAGGCTCACCTGGTAAAACTGCCGGGGTCGGGCAGGGACTGCTGGCCTCAGTGGTCTGCAGGTGTAAATCAGCATCACATTGGCAGCTTCATGGGACCTCAGCAACATTCACCAGCTCAGATTCTTGCCCCTTTGCTCCTTATGAGCCACAGCTTGACAAAATCTTTGTAGTCAGGAAGATCTCTCAGGTGAGTGAGCAGCCCAGGGCCCTCGGGAGCCTGTAGCCCAGGATACGTTACAGCTGTGTTCATGATGGAGTGCTCCAGAGGGGATGTGGGAATACTGGCTTTTAATAAACAGCGGATTAAAAACAAATTACTGTGCTGCTTTTATTTATAAGGGTTCTTCTTCCGTAGAATCACCAAAAGCTTTGGGTTGAAGATACCTTCACAGCTCATCCAGCCCAACCCCCTGCAGGGAGCAGGAACATCTGCACCCAGAGCAGGGGGCTCAGAGCCCCAAGGGCCAACCTGCCCTGGGGTGGTGCCAGGGATGGGGCTGCTCCCACCTCTCTGGGCAGCCTGGGCCAGTGTTTCAAGCTCCTCTTGGTAAGGGATGCTCTTGCCTACCTCCATGGAGACGACAGTGGGTGATGCACCCTCAGCATAGGTGGAGGGCTTCAGTAAAACAAGTCTTTCAGGACAGCTGCAGACCCTTCCACCTCCCCAGTAAACACCATGAGCAGTTACTCCCTTTCTCTAGTCTTGCTTTTGTTGCGCGTACATACAGCAGCAGGACTCACTTGCTGGAACAACAGTAGGAGAAATATGAGACAGAACCAAGGGAGGAATCTGGATTTAGGCTTCTACCTTAAGGGAAGGTAGGCGTGAGCAGGCTGGAAGTGATACACAGAATAAAAGCTTCCCCAGTGCCAGACAATTTGTGGAGCAGAGCAATCAGGAGAGCATTTTGTGGGAAGACAATCTCCTATTTTGGACACGCAGCCGAGGGAAAGCAGTTTGCCATGAGCAGGGTTTTGTCTAAGAGCCTTTGGAGCTCAGAGGACACCTGAGTGTGTAAGATCCTCCTGCAGATGTATTAGCTGCGCTCTGCAGAACGTGAGGCTGAGGGCTGGCAGGGCTGAGCCCGGGCGTGCTGAGCACCCATGGCCCGGCCAAGGCAAGAGGAGCCGCAAATCCCTTTGTGCTTCAAACCAGGATTGAAGTGGCTTCTGCTTCTGTAAGAAAGCTGCCCAAAGCTGCCCCTCTCGGGGCGTGTTAAGTAGCTGGGATGTTCATACTCTTTAAGCACAAAGGAGTAAGACTTCACCTTTTGTGCTGATTACTGCCCAGTCTAAAGCGCAGAGAAATCCAACTACCAGTGAAATCAATGGAAAGACCTCAAAGGACTTTCACGGGATTTGGCTGAGACCCCACCTGTCCAGGAAAAAGGCCCTGTTCTATCAGTAAGTCACAGTACTTTTAATTCTCGCAGTCAACACAAAGTGAAAGGAGAGTAACCTGTTGAATTTCTCTATGCTTTTATCAAAATTAATGAGAAACAGAAATTAAGGCTGAATTTCAAACAGAGCAATGCTTATAGCCAGGAGGATGCAGAGCAGCTCACGGAGGCTGTACCACCAGATTGCGCTGAGCTCAGAGCCGGCCTGTGAGCTCCTGGGCTTGCATCACTCCACAGCACTTCAGAATTCTGAGCATAACATAATGTCTTTCAGGACATTCCCATAACCCAGGGCAATAGTTTCAGTTACTGAACAGAGATCTGCCAACAGCATCTCTATGTTCCTTAAGGCCCATCCATGGAAAATGCTGCTGCGACCAGAAATGAAGCAGCCACTAATTCAAATAATGAAGTCATGTCCAAGATGGGGCAACTTTACTCCCTTGTGCTGCTTTTAGCTGTCTCTGTATTTCTTCCTATGCCTTTTGGTCAGATATAAGGCCTGTAGTGATTATACCGCAGATATTTTTGACTGCGAGCAGCAGGGCGGAAGCAGGTTGCATGAATAGAGCATTAATTCAATAATTAGGAATGCAAATATGAGGCTACTGGGCGAGTGTTTCTGCCTCCTCTCCCTTCAGCCCTCCATTTCCTTACGCTGCAGGGATGCCAATGGATGGCAAAGGAACAAAAATAACCCCACGATGATGATTTTGTTGCTTATGCATCTCTCCCCAGCTGTCATCCTCAAAATGGTTTACAGGATCCAGAAGCTCCATCTCCATTTTGCCGTTGAGCGTGGTGGGTGCTGCACGCAGTGAGTGCAGGGGCCATATCCTGCACCGCTCCAAGGGGTCGTGTCAACAGGGCTGGCACCCACCGGCCACAGACCCCAACCACAGCCCACATCCAGCCCCAGTCCTGTCGTCAGCGAGGGCTTGGTGCTGCCCTGGAAAATGAGGCCTCATCTCAGGGAGGTTTTTGAGCAGTCTGTGGTTGGGCTGTGATTTGAGATGTCTGTAAATACTCAGAGTTAAACACTTCCCTGAAACTTTCTTTTCTTCTGGCAGTAATAACAAGCGGTTCCATTATTTGGATGTTTTTAAGCACACAGTTTATGTTTCCAGATGTTTGCTGTTGCTGTAGGCTTTGTTTTATTTTGTTACCTGAAGCAGCAATGGGGTTATTTGTATTTTTGCTTCCAGTCAGTCCATGGTCCAACTTCCCTCCCTGAACATTTCTGTGCCTGGCACTGCTGTAACTTGCTTGTACTCAATTATTTTCACAGGTATTTTCAAGTCCCTCTGAAGACATTGCCCTCCACACTACATTTTGCCAGCTCCCCGAGAGAGTCTGCTGCTGCACATCAGCGAATTGTCCCTTCAGAGGCACATGGCACCTTTGTGCTGCCTCCCTGCCTCAGGCTCTTCCCCAGCTCCAGCTTCTTCCCCCTCCGTGCGGCAAAAGCAGCCTTCAAATCCCCCTTCCCGGGTGTTGTAAACGCTGGGTATTTTAAAACGGGCCTCTCTAGGATGCTGGAGGAGGTTTCAAAGAGTTAAGGGGTTGGGGGGTGGGGGGGTGAGTGCTCAGACAGCCCATTCTTCAGTCTCAGTGACCCAGAGCTTTCGTCTTTTCAAATGTATTTAAGCAAATAAGGCGAATCGAGGATATGCAAATGCCTTTTCCGAAAGGGAACACAGCCCTGAATTGCTGTTGGCAGGTCAGAGCATCACACCACCCTCAGCAGCCTCTCAGCTGCCGGGATTTCCCTGCCCGGCAGAAAACCCACCCTTTGCAGGCGAAATAAACGCAGGGCTCGGCCGTTCCGCGGGGGCAGAGGGAGCAGGTCACCGGGGACGGCTCCCTGCCTCCCCAAACCCTGCGCTTTGGGGGGACCCATCTCTGCTCGCAGGTTCGAGGGACATCAGGGCTGGGTACCACGCTCGTAACCTTTGGCAAGGAGCTGCTCACAAGCTGCTCTCAGCTGGGCTGCTCGGAGGAGTTGTTGGAACATTTTGAGGAAGGAAAGAAAAATAACTCTGAATCAGGTCACCTGGAGTTAAAGAGGATGGTTCTACCTAAAACCAAACAGTATTGGGGATACGAAGTGAAATGCATTGAACATCTCAAGAGGGATTCTTATGTAGTTGTCTTTTTCCTCCACCTCTGGAAACACATTTGAAACAAGCTGTAAATAATGTTCTTTCCACTTTTTATACCTAAACACTGTTCCCTGAATAAAAGACATTTAAATCTGCATCATTTACATCTTTTGCCATTTCAGTGCAAGTTTGGCCTAGACCAGTTCAGTTCATTTAAATCAACAGCGGAATGATATACTCTTTTTCTAGCTATTTTTTTCCAAAGAAAGAAAAAAAACCCAAACCGGTAAATTTAATCAGCTTAGCAATCTCAGTGTTGGTTCCTGTGCCGACCGGCCCATACTTGCCCTTGGAGAAAAAAAAATGAATCCCGATTTAGCAAACCCTGGCAGTGGCTCTCAGCTGGTGCCATCTAGCAGCGACTGGGACAGCCCGGCAATCGGGACAGCGATGTTTGTGTGTTCCTTGAGCTGATTTTAGGATTTGGTAGCCCTGGGAAAGGAGCTGCTTGGACCCTCACCGTGCAGAGCCACCCGCATGTCCTTCCCCGAGGAGGCTGTTCCGGAGCCTCCACTCTCGTTGCCTCTCCCCAGGCACACGGGTCAGTGCAGCCCGGGGGCTGCTCTACCTTGCGCACGGGGGCAACGCAGCCTCAGTTTCTTGATGGCAGGTGGGAGATGGAAAGGTCGTCTTAGCCCTTTCTCTTCTTGGCCATGAACAGACACAGTGGCCTGGTTGGCTAGCCCAGGAAAGGCAGGCTGTCCAGCCATGCACTGCCTGTGCTCTCCACAGCAGGAGAAACCCATCCTTGCCAAAGGCAAGAGCTGCCAGGCCGAGGAGGGGAGGCAGCCTGGGGAGCAGGCAGCGTGGGGGACAGAGAGCTGCCACGTGGGCAACAGTCTCAGAGAGAAGGCTGGGCTGTGGGTCGGGAAGGAAACACCATGCGAAAACAAATGGCTTGGCTGAGACACGACACTGGCATCTGAACAGGCAGCATCTAGATTAGTCATAAGCAGATCTGAGACAAAACCTGGAAGATTTCAGAGCAGAAGTTTCTAGAACAATTCTCCACATGAAAGTGGGTTCACAGCAGGGAGAGTCATGCTTCTGTGGAAGGGCAGGCCGAGGCGACACCCCACACCAGGACCCTGCCACCCCAGCACTTGTGCTTCAGGACCCAAAGATGCAACTCAGACATGAAGGCTTTGTGGTGACTGATCAAGCTGATGGCACTGAAGGTGACCATCCTTCATTTGCAGTCAAAGCACAGCACCAAGGGCCGAGTGTCCACATGGAGCAGCCAGGTGTCCATTCCCAGGCATGAGACTGGTGCTCTCCTCCTTCCTACCATCACCAAACCCCTCAGCAGCACGTGGTGAATCTGTCTTGGACTTTGGCCACTAGAAGATGGACTTACACAGGTAACCACCTCTGCCACAGGCTACAGAGGAGAAAAGACCCTTCTCTGGGGTTATTTTCCTGACTCACCCAGCAGCTGACCACTCATGCAGCATTCCCATCGGAGAGGAACTACTGCTCCCTGGGCCAAGCGACAGAGCAGACCTCAGCGGGCAAAGCCACGCAGCAGACTCCAGGCATCTCTGGAGCCCGTTGGCCCCACTGAGGCCAACCCCTCTGACACTGATTTTACAGCATTATTTCACACTGATGAAGTGGAAACTGTTCACTGTAGTTTACTTATGGTGAACTGAGATTGTATCTACACCACAGCAGCCACATCGTTGAGCAAATGGAAATGTGTGCTGCAGGGTTGCAACACCGTAGCTCACAGGTCTAAATTTAATGACTTTTCCTCCCTTATTTGGGGTTTTCCTAATGAGATGGTGATTTCCACTGAATGAGACTTTTTTTTTTTGGCGAGTGACACTTTTTTCCTGTGGTGTAAAAGAAAATTACTTGGAGAAGGTGGTTGGATTTATCTTCTTTCCACTTTTCAAAGAGTGGTGAACCGCACAGCATGGGAGATGGAAAAGTACCTGGTGTGGTGAACGGGGGAGCTTCTGGGACAGCAATGGCAATATCTGGGTTTTGTGGGAGAATCACTGCAGGGTCTTGCCGTGAACTCAGCCCACAATGAGGAGGAGTTGATTTTTTCACCATTTCCCAAAGCACCTGCTGCACCCTGTAGCCACATCACTGCTCGTAAAAGCCCGAGTGGTGAGTAAAGAGTGGGCGAAGCACGGCCACAGCGGGGAGTGTGGGGACCAGCTCCAGCACTGCGGGATGGCCCAGGGGCTGAACCACTGCTACAGCTTTGAAACTCTTTCCTGACGAAAAACCCCTGCTCGGTGTCTTACCCTCTCTCACCACCAGCCCTCAGGTTTTCCATAGCGCAGTCTCCGGCAGAATGGCGAAATATTTATCATTAGCCACACACAGAGCATAAAGACGAAGCAGAATCAGGCAAAACCTCTGGCCCACTCCCTCCCTTGGCCTCACCTCCCTCCCCACGAGCCACAGGTCACCTTGAAGGCTCCGTGACAATGTTTACAGCCAAAGGAGGGTTTGACACAGTAAGTGACTTGTCATCAATAAGCACTGATAGCACACTAAACAATCAATGCCAGCCCAGCAAAACACTTACCCGTATCATGCTGCACGGTACCAACACTAAGTTCCTTGGAACGTCCTAAAAAGGATTTGCAAAGACTCTGAATCAGCATGTCTGGGAAGAAAAGCCCCTGGAGAGCCAGGCGTGGCTCACAGCAAACTATGGGAACACGAGAAAGGAGTGTCAGAGCTCCCGATGGGGTTTCATGGATTGTACGGGATATTTCAGCCATATTTATCCAGGTTTTAAAGCCATGGATAAAGCCACTGCATGTGACTGGTTTCCAGGGTAAGAGAGTATCTGAGTTCACCAGCACTGTAAGTCCTCCTGTTCAGAAGGAGAAGAGGAGAGAGGTCAAAGGAGTTTGGACACGGGTGCCTTCTCCAGCGGGTACACGGCTGGAGAGCTGCAGGCAGAGAGCACTGCGGGCAGCCCTCCTCAGAGCTGCCTGTGCTCCTGGCACCTGCAGGGACGGCAGCAGGGACAGATGGGCCCTTGGCGGCAAGGACCTGCAGGGCTTTGGCTGCGCACGGCAGCACAAGAGACAGAAATAGCAGTGATGGAAAAAACTCATTACTTGTATTGATCCATCCCCAAAGAACACACGCAGAGCACTTAAAGAGAAAAATTATATTAATAGATGTTGTTCTTTCCTGTTCGTTTCTGATCAGGAAGAGGGCAATTAAGTTGATTGTTTTGTTTGGGTCTGTACGAAGAAATAATCTGGCAAAGCCAAGAAAAGAAGCTGCCCTAGATGCTTGCGCATCCTTCAAGAGGTCAATGCCTGTGTCACGTTAACCGCCGTCGCGCCTTCAGTCTCGCCCAGACTTGCCTCTAGTTAGCTACAAGTTACTCAGGGGCTGGTTGCAATTCCGCAGCGATGAAGAAGGAAGATGCTGTTATTTCCCCCCAAGAACTCTCAGAAATGTAATAATGAGGAAAAGTTTAAAGCCCCTGGTGCTCTGCAGTGTTTGGTGACGTCAGAACAGCGGCAATTATACTCTTACTGATGTAGTGTTGTATTTCTTTGTTCCTGGCTTGCTCCCAAGTCAGCTTTCCTGTTTCTGGGGGTATTCAGTTAATTCAGTTTACCATCTGTCTTCAGAGCTTCTCTCCTCTTTTCATTACTGGAATATATTCGTAATATCCATAGTAGCATGGAGACAAGAATCAGATAAATGTCTAGTGCAGAGCAGCACAGAAAAATTGCTGTGTGCCGTCTTTCCCTGCGAGCAGGCAGGGAAACCCAAAGACATTTACTCTTTCGTTTTGATGGTATCTAGCAACTGTTCAAATGGAGCAGTAATAGGAGGATGGAGAATAAAAGCAACTAAATATACCTCATCAAAGGGCACAGGCTTTGCCTCTTGTGCAGCAGCCAGCACTCCACAGGCTGGGCTGAGCAGCCTTGGGCATCTGCTCTGCTTCATACAAAGCACAGCAGGAACCGTTTCTCATCCAGAGACCTGAATTTCTGGGCATCACCAAGAACTCCTATGTCACAGCGTGAGAGTGGGGCTGTGGAAGTGTGTTGCAGCACCAGATGAACCTCCTGCTTCCTTTGCAAATCTGCTCTGAATATTTGCAGGGGAACGGGGCACCATGATGGCCAAATTCCCCTCCTGTTCCTCCGCACACAGGCACAGGCACCCCCTGGGCCCTCCAGCAGCTGCCAGGAGAGCAAACCCTTCTCTTGCTCGCTGTACTGTGGGACTGACAGGGCAGGGAGCGACTCAGGGTTGCAGTTGCATGAAATGGGGGGGGGAAGAGAAGAGCAGAGGCGCTGCTGGAATTTCCTACTTTTACTCAAGGGGTAAACTGTAACCTTGCACTGCTTCAACCAAACCAGCTCAGCGTGCCCAGCCCTGGGGGTATGTGTTCTTAGGTTGGGCGGTTTTATTTTACTATACCACTCTGTGCATCCATCAGACCATCCACGTCTGCACATTAGGAAATAATTTGTCTTTCTCTGACTTCCACCATTATTTCATTGAGGTGAACATTATAGACCAGTTCTCAACCAGGCAATACCCTTATAATGATGCCAGAAATTAATTTACAATAAACAAGACTGCTGCATCGGGCTGTAATGGCCGAGGAGCCCCTTGGTCAGTACATCAGCGGAGCCACTGAGAGTCCTTTGCAGCATGGAGTGGTGTCTGACGGGATGGGGCCACCAGAGAACCCAGACCACATGTGAGAGCAGCACCTGCAAGCACACAGCTGAGCAAGTGCCACGCTGCCGGGTCAGGCGGGGCCGTCCTTTCCAGCAGGATCCATCTGCCATGGTTGAGTGGTGGACATGGCAGTGTTAGATTTATGGTTGGACTTGTTGATATTAAAGGTCTTTTCCAAGCTGAGTTGGACCTGTGTTGATGTACACTTCAGCTGCTGCTGAGAGTGCCGCTGCACATGGACTAACAGCACGTCTGGCTTCAAGGGCACCTATTCTGCAGGTGTAACCATCAGGCTAAAGTCATGTCCACACTAAAATAAAACGAGCACAGTGTTAGGGGAGGCCATCTCTGGATCAGAGCTGTCTGATCAGCTGACATCTCTGGTCCAGAGCCATCTCTGAACAGACACACACTTTGGCACAGCTGGACGTACAAGGGAGATGTGCTGGGATGCAGCGGAGTACACACTGAGGTGGGAGGCTCAGGATCGACACCGCAGGGTTCTCATGGAGGCCTCAGAGCAGGAGATGGCACAGGAGACCTGTTCCCAGCAGGCCCACTTCTCCTCCCATTGTCATAAACAAGCCTGGTACATCCAATAAGGTAGCTCAGAGCAGTCCCTGGGGCCTTGGGCCCCAAAATACTGTAACAAACACTTGCCTGCAGCCTCTGAGCCAAGTCTGCTTTCCAGTTCATCCGTCAGTTCCCTCTGGGCTGTATTCGCACTGCCTGACTTTTGCTACAGTTCAGAAGCAGCTGATTCAAGATGCTGATACAAGCAGCTGTAAGCCCTCTGACTATTTTCAGAGACCACATTCAGGCCAGTGATATTGGGTTCCCATTTCTCCCAGTGTGAAATATCCCTTTTCACAATCAAAAATAGCAAGTAGATATGAACATAAATAATTACGATGTTTTCCATTCTTGGCGCTTCCCCTCCAGAATATTTACCTAATGATGCAAGGATGCTCATCGTTTTCCCCTTTGTACTTCTTCCCTTGGAAGTCTGCCTGCCTAGAGGAAAGTGTTTGATAGATCAAGGGGGAAACAGCACAACGCCACCCTTCCTTAGCAGAGACTTCACACAGATCCAAAGGGCTTGATTGCGAATCCGTGTGACAGCTCATTGCAAGCTGAATCTTTAAACACCGTACCGAGACACCTCCTGTTTCACACTCGCAACGATTTTCCAGTCCAGACACACTCCGGATCGTTACCGCCTGCCCGCCAGACAATGGGAATCACCGCCGCCCTCTGCCCA
>NW_010395177.1:0-208 GCF_000710305.1 Buceros rhinoceros silvestris
GCCCCCCCCGTGCTGGGGGGGCCCCCCAGCCACTGGCATCCCCCTGCCCGTGGGGTACTCCAGCCCCTGGCACCCCCCACCCCCCCTCTGGAGGAATCGAATGAACCCCCATCCCAGGGGAGGGATGGTCTGGGGTGCCTCAACCCCCGACCGTGCCACGTGCCCACAGATGACTTTGTGCTGCTGCTGTGCGCGGCCCAGCAGTGGC
>NW_010395178.1:0-324 GCF_000710305.1 Buceros rhinoceros silvestris
GCAACCCATCCCCTCCTGGCCTCTCCTCGGAGGATGCTCTGGGCAGGTTTTGACACACGCTTCCCTGCCCACGGGGCTGGTGTTGGCTGCTCTGCTCTGGCTGCAAAAGCCAAGACAGAGCCAGGAGCCTCCTGCTCCCCTTCCCTCCCTGGCTGTGCAGCCCTGGCACCCCCCATCTTCTTGCTGCAGGGCTTGGGGATGATGAGTACGGGGACCTTGAGGACGAAGGTAAGACCCTGGTGCCATCATCCCTGCACAGCTCAGGCCCCGGCTGCCACAGCCTCGCCGTGCCTGGTGCCTGTGGGCTCTGTTGCTGGCCGCGGT
>NW_010395178.1:543-808 GCF_000710305.1 Buceros rhinoceros silvestris
GCACCATTGGCACTGTCTGTCCTTCCAGGACACTACCTGTACCTGGACGAGGACGGTAAGTAGAGCTGTGATGCTGACTGACCTCCCCATCCACCCCCAGACCTCGGCGGGCCCTGTGCGGTCTCTCACAGGAGCCTAGGTCCTGGCAAACAGGGCACCTGGCCCGAGCTGGGGAGAGCTGGAAGCGTTCCCCAGCAGTGACCCCAGGCCGGGCTCGGGGGGAGTGCTGGGGGCAGGCGGCACCCCAGGGTCTGGCTGGTGCTCT